>NW_026648281.1:0-252500 GCF_030028045.1 Hippopotamus amphibius kiboko
TAGTATGTTGCTATCATTTTGCCTTAAAAATACTATTATTTTAAAAATGATAAGTTTTTTTTTTAAGTTTATTTATTTATTTATTTATTGGCCACATTGAGTCTTCATTGCTGCACACGGGCTTCCTCTAGTTGCTAAGAGCTGGGGCTACTCTTCCTTGTGGCACATGGGCTTAGTTGCTCCGAGGCATGTGGGATCTTTCTGGACCAGGGATCAAGCACGTGGCCCTTGCATTGTCAGGTGGGTTCTTAACCACTGCACCACCAAGGATGTTCTGACAATAAGTTTCAAAAAACCATTTTCCCACAGAATTATTATTTAGTGCAGTCTTTATAGTTCTGGGTAGATCCAAATTTTCATCTGTTGTCATTTCCCTTTAGTTTGAAGACCTTTCTGTAGCAGTTTTTTGAAACTAAAAATCAGCAATGATAAGGAAACAGGAAAATTCATAAATATATAAAAATTAACACTCATATTTTAAGATTGTTTTTTCTATTTCTATAAAGAAAGCCATTGGGTTTTTGATAGGGATTGCATCAAATCTGTAGATCAGTTTGGGTAGAGAAGACATTTTAGTAATATTAATTCTTCCAGTCCAGAAAGACAAGATGACTTTCATTTCTCAGTCTTTAATTTCTTTCATGACTGTTTTATAATTTTAAAAGAAGATGACAAGCTGCCAAAGAAAAGGAAGAAGGAGAAGGAGGAGGAGGAGGAGAAGAAGGAGAAGGAGAAGGAGAAGGAGAAGAAGAAAGAAGGAGAAGGAGAAGGAGAAGGAGAGGAAGGAGGAGAAGGAGAAGGAGAAGGAGAAGGAGAAGGAGAAGGAGAAGGAGAAGGAGAAGGAGAAGGAGAAGGAGAAGGAGAAGGAGAAGGAGAAGGAGAAGGAGAAGGAGAAGGAGAAGAAGAAGAAGAAGAAGAAGAAGAAGAAGAAGAAGAAGAAGAAGAAGAAGAAGAAGAAGAAGAAGAAGAAGAAGAAGAAGAAGAATAATGAGGGGAGGAGGAGGAGGAGGAGAAGAAAAGAAGAAGAAGAAGAGGCAGGGGAAGGGAGGGAGGAGGAGGAAGATAGTGAGAGGAAGGAAGTAGTCAGCAAACAAGCCATGTTTTGGAGAGTTCCAAATTGCAAAAGCCTCAATATGGATAAAATATATAAATATTTGGGGAAAACACTTGTTGAATAGGTTTTTAGCATATTACATTACCCTCTGCTCCTCTCATCTACCACCTAACCCTGCCACCCTTTCTCATTTCTTCCACTTCAGACAAGCAAACACCAACCTTTCATTATGGCACGTGGGCTCTTTGTTATGGCAGCAGGCTTCTCTCTAGCTGGCATGCAGGCTCCAGAGCCTGTGGGCTTAGTTGCTCCGCAGCATGTGGGGTTTTAGTTCCCCGACCAGGGATCGATCTCACATACCCTACATTGGAAGGCGGATTTTTAACCACTGGACCGGCAGGGAAGTTCCTGGAATTATTTTAATCTTTTTGAATTTGTTAAGACTTGCTTATATCTTAGCATGTCATTTTTCCTGGAGAAAATTCCATGTGTGCTTGAGAAGAATGCATGTTTTTCTGTAGTAGGAATAGCTGTATTTGTACAATGATCGTATTAAATCAATTGTTATCAGCCCTTAGCATTTTCTGCGACTCCTGTTTCAGAAGAAAAACCTCTAATAGGAACTGATCTGCAAACTCAGCTGTCTAGTAAACTCCCACTAAATTTGAACTCTCTCCCAGGTTATTGACAGATCCTGGGGGTTCAAGAGACATGGCTAGGGCTCGCTCTCTCAATGACTGATGAGCTTTCTTAACTCATATTCTTTCACACTGAGGTCACCCAAGAAATTCATGGAATTTTTTGCCATGAAAAATTATCAGAAAAACAAAATGTGATGACATGAAATGAATGGTTTATAATGTCTGTATTTCTTCTCTTGAGCCGTCATCCGTCTGCAGGTTGGCATGCACTCACGGATCCAGCCTTCATGATTTCCCCTAACCTAAGTCACTAGAGGATTAGCTCCTGGGAGAGAAAACTGATCAGAATATTAGCCCCACAAGTCTCAGGAAAGCTTTCTAACTTTGTTTGGATGATAGGTCTCTAAATCATAGCCTATGCGCCTTGGGGTTTGTTCTATTCTTATCTCTGCACTCAGGTTTGAGTGTCCACATATTATGCAGTTTTGTTGGGTTCTGTAGTTCTCAGGCTTTTAAATGAGAAATCCACGTCTCCAACCAATGCTAAAATGTATGTTCCTGGTATTCAGCTATTGCAGGGGTTTGTCTTGGGCCCTGTAGTTTCCAGGCCTTTAGAAAAGGATTTCACATTTCTAACCAACCTCAAAGTATATCTGCTTGGGATTCAGCCATTCCAAACTGTCCCAGGATATCCTTCTGGGTTTTTCTTCAGAAATCTGCTCATGAAAATGCAATTATGACACTGTCAAACTCTCTCTTTATGCTCCACTCCTGGAATACAAAAGCTTTCACACCATTGCCTGTGACGTGTTGTTTCCATTTGCTTAGTGAGGATCCTGAACACTCACTGGTTTTGCTGCTGTTGTTTTTCTCTTAGGGTTTGTGCGTCTAGCTGAGGGGGATGGACCCTGTTCTGGGCGAGTAGAAGTGCATTCTGGAGAAGCCTGGACCCCAGTGTCTGATGGGAACTTTACACTCTTCACTGCCCAGGTCATCTGTGCAGAGCTGGGATGCGGCAAGGCAGTGTCTGTCCTGGGACACATGCCTTTCAGAGCAGCAGAGGGCCGGGTCTGGGCTGAAGAGTTCAGGTGTGAAGGGGAGGAGCCTGAGCTCTGTTCCTGCCCGAGAGTGCCCTGTCCAGGGGGCACTTGTCATCACAGTGGAGCTGTTCACCTTGTCTGTTCAGGTGAGATGCAGGTCAGGTTTATAACCTCTCTGCTTTCCCTGTTCAGGTGGGAAAATCATGAGATTTTGCTAAAATCCTGTCTTCTTCTACCAGTGTATGCAGATGTCCGGCTCATGAGAAATGGCACCTCTCAGTGTGAGGGGCAAGTGGAGGTGAATATTTCTGGACGATGGAGAGCGCTCTGTGCCTCCCACTGGAGTCTGGCCAATGCCAATGTTGTCTGTCGTCAGCTCGGCTGTGGAGTTGCCATCTCTACTCCTAGAGGACCACACTTTGTGGAAGGAAGTGATCAGATCTCAACAGCCCGATTTCACTGCTCAGGGGCTGAGTCCTTCCTGTGGAGTTGCCCTGTGACTGCCCTGGGTGGTCCTGACTGTACCCATGGAAACACAGCCTCTGTGATCTGCTCAGGTAAGAGCGAGGGAAGGGCTGCTAGTACCCCGGATGCTCCTGGAGTGAACTGTCCCCAAGAACAGAGAGTGTAGAAAACTGGCTTCATAAGCAAGATAGTTCATGGTGAAACATGGTTCTTCTCATTGTTCATTCATTTTTCAGGTCAGGGCAGGAAGTGTTAAGGGGAATAATATATTTTTAAGCAACATTATTATTTACATTAATCATAGGAAAAAATGTATAAGCAATAGGTGTATACATTAGTCATGTACCCCAACCCAGATCAACAAAGAGAACATTAACAGCACCAACAGCAGTCACTGCTGCCTCCCCATAACTTTGCCCTCCCTTCTCTCCAGCGAAAATCTGCTACCTAACTTCTATGACCATAGGATATTTTGTTGATTTTTGAACTTTGTATAAAATCATGCAGTATGTCTTCTTTTGTGTCTAACTTCTTCCATTCAACATTATGTTTGGGATTCTCTCATGGTGTTGTTTATAGCAGTGCTCCAGTCATTTTTATTACTGTAGAGCATTCCTTTGAATAATCACATGACCATGTATGGATACATTCAACAGATGGTAGAGATTTGAGTTGTTTACAGTTCTTGTCTATTACAAATATGATGCTACAAATTACTGTGACAATGAATTTGGGTGCATATATATGTTATTTGTTTTGTGTGTTTAACTCATGGTCTCTTATTTTCATGTTCTTAATGGTCTTTTATTTCCATGTTCTTAATGGTCTTTTGATGAATCAAGTTCTTAATTTTTTTAAAGCTTTGTTTTATATTTATTTTTCAGTTAGTTTTTTAAAATTGTAACATATCTTTATTTAAAACAATATTTATTGGAGTATAGTTGTTTTACAATACTGTGTTAGTTTATACTGTACAACAAAGTGAATCAGCGATACGTATACACATCTCCCCTCTTTTTCAGTTTTCCTTCTCATTTATGTCACCACAGGGCATTGTTCCCTGTGTTATACAGCAGGTTCTCATTAGTTATCTCTTTATACATAGTATCAGTTATGTATATATGTCAATCCCAATCTCCCAATTCATCCCACCCGCTCCCTGTCCCCCCTTGGTATCCATATATTTGTTCTCTACATCTATGTCTCTATTTCTGCTTTGTAAATAATATCGTCTATACCAAATTTTTCAGATTCCACATAGATGCCTTAATATATGATATTTGTTTTTCTCTTTCTGACTTACTTCGCTCTGTATGACAGTCTCTAGGTCTATCCACCTCATTACATATAGTTCAATTTCATTCCTTTTTATGGCTGAGTAATACTCTATTGTATATATGTGCCACATCTTCTTTACCCATTCTTCAGTTAATGGACTTTTAGGTTGCATCCACGTCCTGGCCATTGTAAATAGTGCTGCAATGAACATTGTGGTCCATGTATATTTTTGAATTATGGTTTTCTTTGGGTATTTGCCCAGGAGTGGGATTGCTGGATCATATGTTTGTTCTTTTTTTAGTTTTTTAAGGAATCTCCATATTGTTCTCCATTGTGGCTGTATCAATTTACATTCCCACCAACAATGCCTGAGGGTTCCCTTTTACCCACACCCTCTCCAGTGTTTTTTGTTTTTTGTTTTTTTTTGATGTTGGCCTTTCTAACCAGTGTGAGGTGATACTTCATTGTAGTTTTGATTTGCGTTTCTCTGGTAATTAGTGATGTTGAGCATGTTTTCATGTGTTTGTTGGTCACCTGTATGTCTTCTTTGGAGAAATGTCTATTTAGGTCTTCTGCCCATTTTTTGATTGGGTCTTTTTTTTTTTTTAATATTGAGCTGCATGAGCTGTTTGTATACTTTGGAGATTAATTCTTTGTTAGTTGCTTTGTTTGCACATAGTTTCTCCCATTCTGAAGGTTGTCTTTTCATCTTGTTTATGGCTTCCTTTGCTGTGCAAAAGCATTTAAGTTTAATTAGGTCCCATTCATTTATTTATTTTTTTAAGAACTTTTATTGAGATACAGTTAACAGATAATAAACTGCATATATTTAGAGTGTACAATTTGATTTTTTTTTCTTACTAGTAATGTATATATGGCAATCCCAATCTCCCAATTCATTTGCCCCCAACCTTCCGTGCTTTCCCCACTTGGTGTCCATATGTTTCTTCTCTACATCTGTATCTCTATTTCTGCCTTGAAAACTGGTTGATTTGCACCATTTTTCTAGATTCTGCATATGTGTTAATACATGATATTTGTTTTTCTCTTTCTGACTCACTTCACTCTGTATGACAGTCTCTAGGTCCATCCATGTCTCTACAAATGTCCCAGTTTCATTGCTTTTTACAGCTGAGTAATATTCCATTGTATGTATGTACCACATCTTTTTATCCATTCATCTGTTGATGGACATTTAGGTTGCTTCCATGTCCTGGCTATTGTAAAGAGTGCTGCAATGAACACTGGAGTGCATGTGTCTTTTTGCATTATGGTGTTATCTGGGTATATGCCCAGGAGTGGGATTGCTAGGTCATATGGTAACTCTATTTTTAGTTTTGCAAGAAACCTCCATACTGTTCTACATAGTGGCTGTATCAATTTACATTCCCACCAACAGTGCAAGAGCATTCTGTTTTGTCCACACTCTCTCCAGCATATAGTGTTTGTAGATTTCTGATGATGTCCATTCTAACCGGTGTGAGGAGATACCTCATTGTAGTTTTGATTTGCATTTCTCTAATAATTAGTGATGTTGTGCAGCTTTTCATGTGCCTCTTGGCCATCCGTATGTCTTCTTTGGAGGAATGCCTATTTAGGTCTTCTGCCCAATTTTTGATTGGGTTGTTTGTTTTTTTTTTGATATTGAGCTGCGTGAACTGTTTATATATTTTGGTGATTAATCCTTTGTTGATTCATTTGAAAATATATTCTCCCATTCTGAGAGTTGTCCTTTGTCTTGCCTATAGTTTCCTTTGCTGTGCAGAATCTTTTAAGTTTTATTAGGCCCCAATTATTTAGTTTTGTTTTTCTTTCCATTGCTCTACAGGGTGGATCAAAAAAGATCTTGCTGTGATTTATGTCAAAGAGTGTTCTTCCTATGTTTTCCTCTAGGAGTTTTATAGTGTCTGGCCTTACATTTAGGTCTTTAATCCATTTTGAGTTTATTTTTGTGTATGGTGTTAAGGAGTGTTCTAATTTCATTCTTTTCCATGTAGCTATCCAGTGTTCCCAGCACCACTTATTGACGAGGCTGGCTTTTCTCCATCGTATAACCTTGCCCATTCATTTATTTTTGTTTTTATCCTCATTTCTCTAGGAGGTGGGTTAAAAACCATCTTGCTATGACATGTCAAAGAGTGTTCTGCCTATGTTTTCCTGTAAGAATTTTATAGGGCCTGGCCTTGCATTTAGGTCTTTAATCCATTTTGAGTTTATTTTTGTGTATCGTGTTAGAGAGTGTTCTAATTTCATGTTTTTACATGTAGTTATATAGTTTTGTCAGCACCACTTATTGAAGAGGTTATCTTTGCTCCATTGTATATTCTGGCATCCTATGTCATAAATTAGGTGACCATAGGAGCGTGGGTTTATCTCTGGGCTTTCTATCTTGTTCCATTGATTTATATTTCTGTTTTTGTGCCAGTATCATACTGTCTTGATTACTGTAGCTTTTAGTATAGTCTGAAGTCAGGGAGCCTGATTCCTCCAGCTCCATTGTTGTTTCTCAAGATTGTTTTTTCTATTCAAAATCTTTTCTGTTTCCATACAAATCATAATTTTTTTTCTATTTCTGTGAAACATGCCATCAGTAACTTGGTAGGGATTGAATCTGTAGATGCTTTAGGTAGGATAGTCATTTTCACAATACTGATTCTTCCAATCCATGAACATGGTATATCTCTCCCTCTGTTTGTATCGTCTTTGATTTCTTTCATCAGTATCTTATAGTTTTCTGCATACTTAGGTAGCTTTATTTGCCTCCTTAGGTAGATTTATTCCTAGGTATTTTATTCTTTTTGTCAAGTTCTTAATTTTAAGGAAATATAACTTAGCAACGGTTTCTATACATTTAGTGCTTCTTTTAAGCTCTTTATTGAAATATAATTGCTTTACACTCTTGTACCAGCTTTTGAGGTACACCAAAGTGAATCAGCTGTATTTATACATATATCCCCATATCCCCTCCCTCCCAGGACTCCCTCCCATCCTCCCTGTCCTGGCCCTCTAAGGCATCACCCATCATCAAGTTGATCTCCCTTTGTTATACAGCAACTTCCTGCTAGCTAGGAGGAAGTGAGAGAGTTGCATAGACATATATACACTACCATTTAGTGCTTCTTACATCCTTTTAAAAAGAGCTTTGCCTACTCCAAGATCATAATAATAGTCTCCAATATTATATTATAGAAGTTTATTTTTCTCTTGCATATAATTGTACATTCCTTCTGGGATTGATACCTGTGGAAGATAAGGGTGAAGTTTTACATGGATATCTAATTGAGTCAGAATCTTTTTCTAAAAAGACTCTTTTCCCCACTGCAGTGCCACCTTTGTCATAAGCAGAAAGGCATGTATGTCTGAATCTTTTTAAAGACTCTCTATTCTATTCCATTGTATCATTTGTTTATCCTCCCACCAATACCACATTTTATTAATTATTGTAACTGTAGAATAAGTCTGGATAATTTCAATTTACAGGAGTTACTTTCTATTAACTTCTCTAACTGTATTGCCTGTCTTGCCAACTGTATTGATCATTCTTGGTCTTTTGTATTTTGTTTACATTTTGGAATCAGCTTGTGTTTTTCACCAAAAAATAAAGCATAAGGGTATTTTGATTGAGACGATTTAACCTACACCGAAATTTGAGGATGATTGAGTTTGACAGTTTTGAGACTCCCAATTCATTGACACCATACATCCTTCCATTCGGTTAGGTCTCGAATTTCTCTCAGAGGTTCTGCCAATCTTTGAGTAGGTTTTCTCCTAGGCACTTTATATTTTTGATGTTAGTAGTATTTTTTTTTTCAGTGAAGGTGTTCTCGGAATGAATTCTTTCTGACTTGTTTTCACCTTTTAATTTTTTTTATTTTGATGTAATTTGAGACTTACAGAAAAGTTGCAAGAACAATATAAAAATTCCCAGATAATCTTTAACTGGATTCCCCCAATGCTAGTTTTAGATTTAATCAATCTCTGTCTATCTCTCTGTCTCTTTGTCTCTCTCTACCTCTCTCTCCCCCTCCTGCCCCATTTCTCCCTGAATATATACAGTCTTTCTGAATTAGGTTGCAGACATGATGTCCCTTTACCTCTAAAGTACTTCAAGGAATTTTCTTACATAACCACAGTTCAGTCAAACCTTCAGATGACCTCAGCCCCAGATGACATCTAAGTGCAACCACGTGAAAGACACCAAAATAGAACTCCCGAGTAGTCTTTCCCAAGTTACTATACTTTCCTATGTATATATGCAAATATGTATACATATAGATAGATAGATATATAGATATTTATATATTTCAGCTGCTAAGCTTTTTGGGAAAATTTGTTATGTAGCAATATAACCAGGACACTTACCACTTACCTGCAGTTCTAAACAGAAGAATGTTTGTCCTCTGATCTTCCATGCTACTATTTCTACCTTATGCTGAGCTAATGTGCTGATACACTCATTCTTTAGTTCTTTACTTCAGCTATTCAGTTTTTCAGATCTGGAATTTTTGTTTTTTGTTATCATTTCTCTGCCAAGATACACATTTTGTCAGTTAATTCTATGAGCACTGTAAGCATGGCTATTTAAATTCTCTGTTAGGTAACGCTAGCAGCTGAATAACCTGGAAAATTGTTTCTAATGTCTCCTTTTTCTTCTTGGTTTTCTATGAGATGTCTTTTATATAAGTATTTTCTTATCTTTTCTTTTTTCTTTTTGGTTGTGTTAAGAATGCTTTTTATTTTTTTTTTATTTTCTTTATTTTTTTGGGGGGTACACCAAGTTCAATCATCTGTTTTTATACACATATCCCCGTATTCCCTCCCTTCCTTGACTCCCCCCACCTCGAGTCCCCACAACCTTCCCCGCCTCAGTCCTGTAAGGCATCATCCATCCTCGAGTTGGACTCCCTTTGTTATACAGCAACTTCCCACTGTCTATCTATTTTACAGTTGGTAGTATATATATGTCTGTGCTACTCTCTCGCTTCGTCTCAGCTTCCCCTTCACCCCCCGCCCCCCTCCCATACCTCGAGTTCTCCAGTCCAATTCTCTGTATCTGCGTCCTTGTTCTTGTCACTGAGTCCAACAGTACCATTTTTAGATTCTGTATATGTGAGTTAGCATACAATATTTGTCCTTCTCTTTCTGACTTACTTCACTCTGTATGACAGATTGTAGCTCTATCCACCTCATTACATAGAGCTCCATCTCATCCCTTTCTATCGCTGAGTAATATTCCATTGTATATATATGCCACATCTTCTGTATCCATTCATTTGTTGATGGGCATTTCGGTTGCTTCCATGTCCTGGCTATTGTAAATAGTGCTGCAATAAACATTATGGTACAAGTTTCTTTTGGGATTATGGTTTTCTTTGGGTATATGCCCAGTAGTGGGATTACTGGATCATATGGTAGTTCTATGTGTAGTTTTTTAAGGAACCTCCAAATTGTTTTCCATAGTGGCTGTACCAACTTACATTCCCACCAACAGTGCAGGAGAGTTTCCTTTTCTCCACACCCTCTCCAACATTTGTGGTTTCCAGATTTTGTGATGATGGCCATTCTGATTGGTGTGAGGTGATACCTCATTGTGGCTTTGACTTGCATTTCTCTGATGATGAGTGATGTTGAGCATCTTTTCATGTGTTTGTTGGCCATCTGTATGTCTTCTTTGGAGAAATGTCTATTTAGGTCTTCTGCCCATTTGTGGATTGGGTTATTTGCTTTTTTGGTATGAAGCTGCATGAGCTGCTTGTATATTTTGGAGGTTAATCTTTTGTCCGTTGTTTCATAGGCAATTATTTTTTCCCATTCTGAGGGTTGCCTTTTAGTCTTGTTTATGGTTTCTTTCGCTGTAGAAAAGCTTTTAAGTTTCATGAGGTCCCATTTGTTTATTCTTGATTTTACTTCCATGATTCTGGGAGATGGGTCAAAAAGGATGTTGCTTTCATGTATGTCATAGAGTGTTTTGCCTATATTTTCCTCTAGGAGTTTTATAGTGTCTGGCCTTACATGTAGGTCTTTAATCCATTTGGAGTTTATTTTTGTGTATGGTGTTAGGAAGTGTTCTAATTTCATTCTTTTACATGTTGCTGTCCAATTTTCCCAGCACCACTTATTGAAGAGGCTGTCTTTTTTCCATTGTATACTCGTGCCTCCTTTGTCAAAGATAAGGTGCCCATATGTGTTTGGGCTTACTTCTGAGTTCTCTATTCTACTCCATTGATCTTCCTTTCTATTTTTGTGCCAGTACCATACTGTCTTGATCACTATGGCCTTGTAGTATCGTTTGAAGTCAGGAAGCCTGATTCCACCAACTCCATTTTTCCTTCTCAGGATTGCTTTGGCTATTCGGGGTCTTTTGCGTTTCCATACAAATCGTAAGATTTCTTGCTCTAGTTCTGTGAAAAATGCCATTGGTAATTTGATTGGGATTGCATTGAATCTGTAAATTGCTTTGGGTAGTGCAGACATTTTCACTATGTTGATTCTTCCAGTCCAGGAACATGGTATGTCCCTCCATCTGTTTGTGTCGTCTTTGATTTCTTTCATCAATGTCTTAAAGTTTTCTGCATACAGATCTTTTGGCTCCTTAGGCAGGTTTATTCCTAGGTATTTTATTCTTTTTGTTGCAATGGTGAATGGGAGAGTTTCCTTAATTTCTGTTTCTGCTCTTCCATTCTTAGTGTATAGGAATGCAAGAGATTTCTTTGCATTAATTTTGTGTCCTGCTACTTTACTAAACTCATCAATTAGTCCTAGCAGTTTTCTGGTAGAATCTTTAGGGTTTTCGATATATAATATCATGTCATCTGCAAAGAGTGACCATTTTACTTCTTCTTTTCCAATTTGGATTCCTTTGATTTCTTTTTCTTCTCTGATTGTTGTGGCTAAAACTTCCAAAACTGTGTTGAATAATAGTGGTGAGAGTGGACACCCTTGTCTTGTTCCTGTTCTTAGAGGGAATTCTTCCAGTTTTTCCCCATTGAGAACAATGTTGGCTTTTGGTTTGTCATATATGGCTTTTATTATGTTGAGGTAATTTCCTTCTATGCCCATTTTCTGGAGAGCTTTTATCATAAATGGATGTTGAACTTTGTCAAAAGCTTTTTCTGCATCTATTGAAATGATCATATGGTTTTTATCCTTCAATTTGTTGATATGATGTATCACGTTGATTGATTTGCGTATATTGAAGAATCCTTGCATCCCAGGGATAAACCCCACTTGATCATGGTGTATGTTTTTTTAATATGCTGTTGGAGTCTGTTAGCAAGTATTTTGTTGAGGATTTTTGCATCTATATTTATCAGTGATATTGGTCTGTAGTTTTCTTTTTTTGTGACATCTTTGCCTGGTTTTGGTATCAGGGTGATGGTAGCCTTGTAGAATGAGTTTGGGAGTGTTCCGCCTTCTGCAATATTTTGGAAGAGTTTGAGAAGGATAGGTGTTAGCTCTTCTCGAAATGTTTGATAGAATTCGCCCGTGAACCCATCTGGTCCTGGGCTTTTGTGTGTTGGGAGATTTTTAATCACTGCCTCAATTTCCGTACTTGTGATTGGTCTGTTCATGGTTTCTCTTTCTTCCTGGTTCAGCCTTGGAAGATTGTATTTTTCTAAGAATGTATCCATTTCTTCCAGGTTATCCAATTTATTGGCATAGAGTTGCTTGTAGTAGTCTCTCATGATGTTTTGTATGTCTGAGGTGTCCGTTGTTACTTCTCCTTTTTCATTTCTAATTCTGTTGATTTGCATCTTCTCCCTTTTTTTCTTGATGAGTCTGGCTAATGGTTTATCAATTTTGTTAATCTTCTCAAAGAACCAGCTTTTAGTTTTATTTATTTTTGCTATGGTTTCCTTCCTTTCTTTTTCATTTATTTCTGCTCTGATCTTTATGATTTCTTTCCTTCTGCTCCCTTTGGGGTTTCTTTGTTCTTCTTTCTCTAGTTGTTTTAGGTGTAAGGTTAGGTTGCTTATTCGATTATTTTCTTGTTTCTTAAGGTAGGACTGTATTGCTATAAACTTCCCTCTTAGAACTGCTTTTGCTGCATCCCATAGGTTTTGGTTTGTTGTGTTCTCATTGTCATTTGTTTCTAGATATTTTTTGATTTCTTCTTTGATTTCTTTAGTGATTCCTTGGTTGTTTAAGAGTGAATTGTTTAGCCTCCATGTGTTTGTATTTTTTGCAGTTTTTTTCCTGTAATTGATATCTAGTCTCATGGCGTTGTGGTCTGAGAAGATGCTTGATATGATTTCAATTTTCTTGAATTTGCTGAGGTTTGATTTGTGATCCAAGATGTGATCTATCCTGGAAAATGTTCCGTGTGCACTTGAGAAGAAAATGTAGTCTGTAGGTTTTGGATGGAATGTCCTATAAATATCAATGAAGTCAAGATGGTCTAATGTGTCATTTAAAGCTTGTGTGTCTTTATTTGTTTTCTGTTTGGATGATCTGTCCATTGATGTAAGTGGGGTGTTCAAGTCTCCCACTAATATTGTGTTCCTGTCGATGTCCCCTTTTATAGCTGTTAGCATTTGCCTTATGTATTGAGGTGCTCCTATATTGGGGGCATAGATATTTACCATTGTGATATGTTCTTCTTGAATGGATCCCTTGATCATTATGTAGTGTCCTTCCTTGTCTCTTTTAATAGTCTTTACTTTCAAGTTTAATTTGTCTGAGATGAGTATTGCTACTCCAGCTTTCTTTTGACTTCCATTTGCATGGAATATCTTTTTCCATCCCTTTACTTTCAGTCTATATGTATCCCTTGGTCTGAAGTGGGTTTCTTGTAGGCAGCATATAGAAGGGTCTTGTTTTTGTATCGATTCAACAAGTCTGTGTCTTTTGGTTGGAGCATTTAATCCATTTACATTTAAGGTGATTATTGACATGTGTGTTCCCATTATCATTTTCTTAATTGTTTTGGGTTTGTATTTGTAGGTGTTTTCCTTTTCTTGTGTTTCCTACTTAGAGAAGTTCCTTTAGCACTTGTTGAAAGGCTGGTTTGCTGGTGCTGAATTCTCTTAACTTTTGCTTGTCTGGAAAGCTTTTGATTTCTCCCTCAAATCTGAATGAGATTCTTGCTGGGTAGAGTATTCTTGGCTGTAGGTTTCTCTCTTTCAGGACTTTCAGTATATCCTGCCATTCCCTTCTGGCCTGCAGAGTTTCTGCAGAAAGGTCAGCTGTTATCCTGTTGGGTTTTCCCTTGTATGTTGTTTGTTGCTTTTCTCTTGCTGCTTTTAATATTTTTTCTTTGTGTTTAATTGTCATTAGTTTGATTAATATGTGTCTTGGTGTATTTCCCCTTGGGTTTATTCTGTATGGGACTCTCTGTGCTTCTTGGACTTGGTTAATTATTTCCTTTCCTATGTTGGGGAAGTTTTCCACTATAACTTCTTCAAATATTTTCTCAGACCCTTTCTTGTTTTCTTCTTCTTCTGGGATGCCTATAATTCTAATGTTGGTACGCTTAATGTTATCACTGAGGTCTCTGAGACTGTCTTCTAGTCTTTTTATTCTTTTTTCTTTTTCCTGCTCTGTGGCAGTTATGTCCCCCATTCTATCTTCCAACTCACTTATTCGTTCTTCTGCCTCAGTCATTCTGCTGGTTATAGCATCTAGAGTATTTTTAATTTCAGTTATTATGTTATCCATTGCTGTTTGTTTTTCTGAGTTCTTATGACCTGTTTCTTGTACTTTCTCTATTTTGTTATCGAGACTTTGTATCATTTTTACTACCATGACTCTAAATTCTTTTTCAGGCATTTTTCCTATTTCCTCCTCATTTATTTGGTCTTGTGGGTTTTTTTCCTGCTCCTTTGCCTGCATGGTGTTTCTTTGTTTCCTCATGGTTGTCCAAACTTTTGGGGTTGCTTGTCCTGGCGATAGAGGTGTTTATAGAAAACTGTCCAAGCCTCAGACTAATGTCCAAGTATTGGATTAAACAAATATTAACTCTAGGAAACACATACATGTATAAGACACACAATTACTGAATCCATTAGGACATAAGGCTCTATAAAGACCTGACAGAACCCCAGTGTGCTATCAGATATTCAAAGAGAAACCCAACAGAAATTGACAACTGAAACAGAACAAATCAGAGACAAAAGCAAAAGCAAACAAACAAACAAATAACACCTTACACATACAAACATTAATCCGGGGAGATTTTTGTAAGCTAGGATCAAATATAGAAAAGAGCCAGAGTACCACCAGAGAGAATGGAGATTCTTGGAATGTAATTAGACAACTGTACTAAGAACTAATATAAGGACAAAAGCCTAATATTAAATACCAAGGCAGTGCGTCATCTGGAGAACAGAGCAAGGAGCCTGAGCATACCTATAGTGTTGCTTATAAGTATGTTAACATAAAATAAACTTAAAATGGCTGGAAGAAAGGGGGACAGAAGAGCGTAATGTGGTTGGAAATATGCAAATAAAAAGGAATAGAAATGTATAAAAGATAGGGATGAAAGGAAAGTATGAGAGATACATTGTCCATACTACCAAAAACTTAGCTAGATATAGAAGTATATAAAAAGGCAAAAAAAAAAAAAGAATAAAAAATATCATTAAAAAAATATGTTATAAAACTTGTAGATCCCTTAGGGCTAAGATCGTATTTAATAAAGAAAAAAAAAAAAAAAAAAAGAGAGAGAAAAAGAAAAAAAAGAAGAAGAAGAAAAAAAAAAATCCAGAACTGATCCCAGAATGGACCAGTTCAATAGGAATTGATACTACTATTTCTGTTTCCTTAGCATCTCATAAGTGTCCTTCTCCTTGCCTTGGGTTTTTTTGCATTATTCTGTGACCAGCAGAGGTTCCTTTATTGTTCAACTGTAAGCGACGGTGTGTGGGGAGGGAGAGGGTACAATAGTGGCTCCTTCTCCTGGGAGTGAGTGAGCTGTGGCGCACTGTTGTTTCAGTCGGGCTTGGAGGTGCCTGTTGCAGAGGGACACCGGTGGCTCAGGCGTAAACAGAAAGTCTTAGAGTTGGGCCTCTCTCGGGTTTTTTTTTTGTTTGTTTCCGTTTTTTTTTTTTTTTTTCTCTCGGCAGCCTCCCTGCTGCTGACGTTGCAAGGGGTTTTAATCTAGCCCCGCCCGAGTGCCTGAGGGTGCTTGTTATCCCTGAGCACCTTAGGTGGCCCATGGGCTTCTCTCCACTGCCTGTTGCAGAGGTGCCCAAAGAGAGAGAGAGGCTACACACGCGGCTCTTCCCCCCCGCCCGTGAGCCTGCAGCCTCCAGCCGCCATCACAGCCGGGCAGCTCTCAGGGGCAGGCACTCCTTGCCGCGGACCTCCTCCCTCCTGTCCTCTCGGTCCGTCACCCTACCGGCAACAATGTTTCTCACCCTGAACCGGCTCTCCGTTTCCCACACTCCTGCTCCCGGACCCTCCGTTCAACCGCGGATCAACGTCTCGGTCCGGGAACGCTGAGCTGCGCTGCAGACCCTCCGTATGTTTCTCACTCCCTCCCGTCTGCCACAGCTTCGCCGCTGCTTCACCCTCTTTGAGCCGTTGTAGATGCCTCCCTACCGGCTATGTCAGGCTCCCTGCGGTCCTTTCTGATGTCTGAGACCGTCTGCTGGTGTTCAGCTGATTCTCTGTGGGAATTACTGCGTCCTTCCGTGCATTCCCAATGCCTCTGTGGAGAGGGATGCACTCCACGTCCCTCTACTTCGCCGCCATCTTTTCCTATCCTATATAAGTATTTTCAATGACAGAGGTTGTAGATGAAAAATTGTAGAAGTCCTTTGGAAAGGATTTTATTTTGTTTCTTCTATTTAGGGATAGATTCCGGGATAGATGACCTTATTTAACTCATTCTTAGGGCAACGCATTGCTTAAAAATTGTGGTATTGTCAGAAGCAGAACTCTCCATGGAGAAGGTGATGGTAATGATAACTTTACTGCTATGTTGCAGCTTTCATCTCAGACACCATCGCTAGGTTATTACCTAGCGAAATACAATTTTCTGTTCTTCAACCCTACCAACCCTCTGATCACTGCAGTTTCTGCAGAAAACCAGACTCAGGTGAAGCGCCAGTGTAATGACTTCGAGTCTGAACCAGCAGTTTCCGCAGCCTCAGAGGAGAGCCCCGCCAACTGCTCAGGTGAGGGGTGCCACAAGACCCGAGGACCCTTCTCATTCCCTGTGTCAGTGCCCCACTGTCCCATTTCTCTCTCCTCAGACAGCAGACAGCTCCGCCTGGTGGACGGGGGCGGTCACTGCGCCGGGAGAGTGGAGATCCTTCACCAGGGCTCCTGGGGCACCATCTGTGATGATGGCTGGGACCTGGACGATGCCCACGTGGTGTGCAGGCAGCTGGGCTGTGGAGAAGCCCTCAATGCCACGGTGTCTGCTCACTTCGGAGAGGGATCAGGGCCCATCTGGCTGGAGGACCTGAATTGCATAGGAGAGGAGTCCCACGTGTGGAAGTGCCCTTCCCAGGGCTGGGGGCGGCACAGCTGCAGACACAAGCAGGACGCGGGGGTCATCTGCTCAGGTCTGTGCTGCACACTGTCCACAGGCTGGGGGAGGGGGTGGGGGCCTGGAGGTCGGGAGTCTGAGCCTTGAGGGAGAATTGCCGAAAGGACTAGAGAAGGATGCTTCCTCCCATGCAGCCTTGTCTTTCCAACAGACATGAAGATTAGGTGCTTTCACTTCCTCCTGCAGCAGCTGAGGTTCTGGTCCTTTCTTCTCGGCAATATTTTCTGTCAGAGTCATTTCTTACAGTTTCCACTTGAAAGCAAGGCTCTCTCTTCAGTTACATATGGTGCAGAAAACTTAAACCCACGGCACTAGTTTCCGTTTGCTTCTGTAACAAATTACCACATAATTAGTGGTTTAAAACAACATGTATTTATTGCCTGACAATTCTGTAGGTTTCATGTTCAACAGAGATCTCACTGGGCTGGAATCAAGCTTTCAGCAGGGCCACACCACTTCTGAGGCTCTGGGAAGAATCCGTTTCTTATCTCTTCAAGCCTCTGGAAACTGCCTGCTTTCCCTGGCTCATAGCCGCCTTCATTCACCATCAGACCAGCAGTGCTGCATGTCTCTAACCATTATCCACAGTCACATCTCCCTCCAGCCAGAGCCAGGAAGGGTATTCCACTTTTAAGGATAGTGGGTCTAAGGATGTGATTAGGCTGGGCTCTCGTGGTTAATCTCACCATCCCAAAGTCCGTAGGTTAATCATATCTTTGAAGTGATTTTGCTAGAGAAGCTAACATATTCACAGGTTCCAGGGATTGGGATGTGGACATTTGTGGGTCCACTATTCTGCCTACCTCCCCAATGTCCACATTACATCCCTTTCACACACTCTTTTAGAGGTTTTGTCAAGAAGTTGGATTCAGCTCCCCGTCTCTGCAGGTTGGTCTTCCTCTTAGTTCATATCCACTGCATCACGGTGGTAAAAATAGAAAGGGTGACTCAAATGGACAAAATCAGGTAAAAAGAAGACAAATTTCAGTCTTGTCGTCTAGTGGGTGTCTCCTCACTTGGGTCAGGGGTGAATGTTCTCAATTTATTGAGGAGAGAGAAAAACCCAAAGCACTGAGTGGAGTGCTCACTGTGTCCTGTTTCCTTCCTTTCAATCTCAGAGTTCCTGGCCCTCAGGATGGTGAGCGAGGACCAGGAGTGTGCTGGGTGGCTGGAAGTTTTCTACAACGGGACCTGGGGCAGTGTCTGCCGCAGCCCCATGGAAGACATCACTGTGTCCATCATCTGCAGACAACTTGGCTGTGGGGACAGTGGAACCCTCAACTCTTCTGTTGCTCTTAGGGAAGGTTCTAGACCCCGGTGGGTAGATGGAATCCAGTGTCGGAAAACTGATACCTCTCTCTGGCAGTGTCCTTCTGACCCTTGGAAATACAGTTCGTGCTCTTCAAGGGAGGAAGCCTATATCTCCTGTGCAGGTGATGACTTATTGTCTGTTTCTGTGTCTGTCCCAACCCTATAGAATGTTAGTAGTGAGAGTTTATATTTAGAAATGTGAGTGGTGAGTTTAAGTTGAGTCTACAAAATGAAGTTTGGAAGGAGCTGATTTAATCCGCATGTTTCAGCCTTGATTTTTGAAATGTTTAATGAATATGTAATTCACAGAATATTAGTTTCAGGTATAGAATGTAATACTTATATATTTGTACATATTGCTAAGTGATCACCACAAGCCCAGTAATATCCGTCACCATATATATTTACAATTTTTTTCTTCTGATGTGAACTTTCAAGATGCATTTTCTTACCAACTTTCAAATATACAATACAGTGTTAACTGTAGACACTGTGCTATACATTACATCCTCATGACATTTATTTTAGAACTGGAAGTTTATACCTTCTGACTACCTTCACCCATTTTGCCCACACCAACCCACCTCTGGCAACAACCAAACTGTTGTCTGTATCTCTGAACTCATTATTTATTTATTTAATTTATTTTTAAGAATCCACGTATAAATGAGACCATATTTTTCTTTCTGTTTGGTTTATTTCACTTAACATAATGCCCTTATGGTCCATCCATGTTGTTGCCAATGGCAAGATTTTCTTCTTTTTTATGGCTGGATGTATGTACATATCACATTTTCTTTATCCATTCATCCATCAATGAAGATTTACGTTATTTGGTTTTTGTAAATAATGCTGCAATGACACATATCTTTTCAAGTTAGTGTTTTCATTGCCTTCAGATAAATACCCAAAAGTGAGATTGCTAAATCACATGGCAACTCTATTTTTAATTTTTGAGGAACATCAACACTGTTTTCCATAGGGGCTGCACCAATTTACCTTCCCCCCAGCTGTGCACAAGCTTACTCTTCTCTCCATATCCTCACCAACTCTTATTTTTGCTGGTCTTTTTGATGAAAGGAATTCTGTGAGATGATATCTCATTTAGGTTTTGATTTGCACTTCCCTGATGATTAATAATATTGTGCACCTTTTCATGTACCTGTTCTGTTGGCCAGCTGTGTGTTTTCTTTGAAAAAAAATGTCTAAATCAGATTTTTTTTTTGATGTTGAGTTGTATGGGTTCTTTAAGTATTTTGGATAGTAACCCTTATTTAAAATATAATTTGCAAATATTTTCTCCAATTCCATAGCTTGACTTTTCATTTTCTTAAAAAATATTTTTTGAACACAAGATCTTTGCCTTTTCTTCCTTCCTTCCTTCCTTCCTTCCTTCCTCCCTCCCTTCCTTCCTTTGTTCCTTCCTTCCTTCCTTCCTTTATTGGCCAATCTACATGGCCTATGGGATCTCAGTTCCCCAACCAGGAACTGAACCTAGGCCATGGCAGTGAAAGTGCGAAGCCCTGACCACTGGACACCAGGGAGGTTCCTCATTTTGTTGATGGTGTCCTTTACTGTGAAGAAGGCTTTTAGTTTTATGTAGTCCCACTTGTTTATTTTTGCTCTTGTTGCCTTTGCTTTTGGCTTCAAATCCAATAAATCATCACTAAGACTGATATCAAAGGCCTTTTTATTCCTATTTTTTCTTCTAGGATTTTTATGGCTTCAGAGCTTATGATCAAGTCTTTAATCCATTTTGTGTTAATTTTTGTGAATTGTGTAAGATAGTGTTCCAGTTTCATTCTTTTTCATGTCACTGTCCAGTTTTCCCAACACCGTTTACTGAAGACACTGTCCTTTCCACATTGTGTATTCTTGGTTCCTTTGTCAAAAATTAATTGACCATATATATTTCATTTTATTTCTGTGCTCTCTATTTTGTTCCATTGATCTCTGTGTCTGTTTTTATACCAATACCATACTGTTTTGATTAAATAGCTTTGTAATATAGTTTGAAATCAGGACGCATGACACCTCTAGCATTGTTCTTCTTTCTCAAGATTGCTTTGGCAATTCGGGCTCTTTTGTAGTTCCATACAAATTTTAGAATGGTTTGTTCCATATCTGTGAAAATTTCCATTGGAATTTTGATAAGGATTACAGTGAATCTGTAGATAGCTTTGGGTAGTATGAGCATTTTTACAATATTAGGTCTGCCAATCCTGAGCACAGAATATCTTTCCATTTATTTGTGTCTTCTTCAATATCTTCCATCAATGTCTTATAGATTTTAGTGTACAAGACTTTCACCTCTTTGGTTATTTTGGATATTTTATTCTTTTTGGTGCAACTGTAAATAAATAGAATTGTTTTCTTAGTTTCTCCTTATGGCAGTTTGTTGTTGAAATGCAACTAATTTTTGCATATAGATTTTGCATCTTGTAACTTTACTGAGTGTTTTAGTTGTAACAGTTTTTGATGGAGTCATTAGGGTTTGCTATACATAATATCCTGTAACCTGCAAATAGTGTCAGTTTTGCATCTTCCTTTCAGATTGAATGTCCTTATTTTCTTTTTCTTGCCTGATTGCTCTGGCTAGGAATACCAAAACTATGTTGAATAAAAGTGGTGAGAGTAGGCATCTTTGTCTTTGTCTGATCCCAGAGGAAAAGCTTTCAGTGTTTTACAGTCAAGTATGATATTATCTGTGGGCTTCACATATGGCCTTTATTATGTTGAGGTGTGGTACCTCTGTACCTACTTTTTAAAGTGTTTTTTATCACAAATGGACGTTGAATTTTGTCAAATGGTTTTTGTGCTTCTATTGAGAGAATATGATTTTTACCTTCATTTTGTTTATTTGGTGTATCACATTGATTAATATGTGAATGTTGAAACATCCTTGCATCCTTGGAACAAACCTCACTTGATCATGGTGCATGATCCTTTTAATGTATTATTAAATATGGTTTTCTAATTTAATTTTGTTGTTTCATCTAGATGGGCTTTCATTTGAAGTATCTAATCCATTTACTGTAAATGTAGTTACTGATGTTGTTGGGTTAGTATCTACAATTTACTTTTAATGACCGACCTGCATTAGGTTCCTTTCTCTCTTCCTTTTTTCCTTCTTTTGTATTAAACAAATCTGTTCTTATTCCAGATATTCCTTTTTTCCTATGATTTTCAGCAGCTTTACTAGATGTGGAGGTTTTCATAGCCTTCCATCCATTTTTTAAAATTCTCAGTTACTAAATCTTCAAATATTACTTCTGCAGTTCTGTCGCTCTGTCTCTGTTTCTCATTCTCACCCTCCTCCTCCTCCCCTTCCCCCTCCTTCTCTTTCTCCACCTTCTTCTCCCCCTCCGCCTCCTCCCCCTTTCCCTCCTTCCCCTCCTCCTCCTTTTCCTCCTTCCCCTCCTCTTCCAGCCCCGCTTCTCACCTCTTATCTCTAGGACTCCTGTAAGTCACTAATTCTGTGCTGAGTTCTATCAAAAATTCTTTTAAACCTATTCATTTAATTCTTCATTCTAGACATTTTCTTTTCAGTTGGCAACCATTCCTTTGATTTTTTTTGTAGTTACAATTATTTGTTAAATTTTTTCGTCTTTTCACCTGTGTATTCTCTCCTTTCCTCTTTTTTCCTAAATACATTGATCATAGTTAAAATCCTTATCTGCTGACTCCAACATCTGTATCATGTGTGTCTATGCCCTCTCTTCTTCTTTATTTTTTTTGCACTTTAATTTGTCATATCATGCCATCTCTTTATGTGCTATGCAGTTTTTTTTTTTTTATTGAAAGCTAGAAATCGTATATGAAAAACAAGATACTCCAGATATATTTTCTAACGCCTGAAAGGATTCATATTGTGTTTTGTTAAGCAGGTGGGAGAAGGGGTGCACATCACTCAAATATCTAAATATTACCTAGAACTGAGCTGTAACAAGTCTGGGTTGCAGTTTTAGTAGCATTCGGTCTGCCTCTGATTTTCCTCTGTCCCTATGGCATGGGTCTTCAGAGATTTCATTTGAGAGCCTGGATGTTTTGGTAGCTCACCACACAAGAGAATGAGGGAATAGCCACTCTGCTTTCCAAGATTTTTTGACATAGTTCTTTGGGCTCCTGCCCTTCACAGCTTGTATACTGGGCAGATATTTGAGGAGAAAACCTGCTATGGGAGAGAGGCTCTCAAGTCTCCAAATTGTTACTCCAGCACCAGGTAACCCCCAAATTATCCTGGTTGCTCTGTCCCAGCAGGAGTCCTCTGCTATCCTGAGCCATTAACCTCACACCAAATTGAGAAAGTCCCACAGAGAAAAAGAAGCTGCAGATCCTTGGCTAACATTGAAATGATCTCCACTCTTTAAAATTTTAATGTATTTAGTCCCTGTTGTGTCCAAAAATGTGTGATACCTTTACTTTAAAGAAAAAATTTTTTCCAGCTTTTAAAATTGTATCCAGAAAGACCATTGGCTGCTGTGAACACCTCCATTCTTCATGGAAGTAGAAAATTTTAGGTTTTATTCTCTACTTCATTATTAACTTGAAGTGCAACACTGATCGACATTATTTAACCTTTCTTTACATCACTGCTTATGCATAAAAGGAGAGAATAATACAGTGTGTCTGTCAATATTGTTTGTTTGGGTGCTTTTAGAGCAGGAATAGAACCTATTTCTGCTCTGTGGTAAAGTTAGAAATTCATTTTCCCCCTAGAGAACAAATAACCTCAAAGGTTGAAAATAGTGATTCCTGACGTGAAGTCCAAGGAAAGATTATATTTATTTGAGAGAAGATGCAACATTCTCTGATTCCCAGTGGAATCTGGCCAATATCAATATCATCTGCCATCATTTCTCATGCAAGGTTGTCCAGCCTGCTCAAAGAGATTATATATTTTTTGAAACTAAGTATCCAGATCTGGAGTTTGAAGCCTAGAGTCATAAGTGAAATATGCTGGGGTAAACCATGGCATCTCACAAGTCATTTACTTTTCAGTCCTGAGTGACGATACAAAGGAGAACTTCTAAATGGTAGAGGATTCATGGCTGCTCCCTGAGGCTTCTGATGAGGCCAGTTCCTGACTCCACTCCCCTTGATCTAATCTGTTTATCTATTAGGTCAACAGCAGCAAAGTGTGTGTGGTTTATAAGGAATCCATCCAGCTGCCAGCCCATTCCTGTGACTCTGATCTCCTCTAACTGGTCAGGGTAAAGAGACTAGCATTTCCTGTATGTCTTTCTCAGATGCTATGCAGAACTCTACAAGTCAGAAGGTTAACACTCATAGGACCTGGGTAACCCCTTCTGTTTCACACTACTCAGTAGAGTAGTATTTCCTGCTTTTGCCCATTGCGCACTTCATTATTTTCTTATCACTGCTATGAGAAATCAGACCCAGGTGTTGACCTAGTGCAGTGACTCCATTTCTGACCTAACAGGCTCTGCAGCCTAGGGGAGAGCCTCACCAACTGCTCAGGTGAGGGTCCCACAGGAACAGAAGACCCTTCTCATTCCCTGTGTCAGGGCCCTACTGTCCCATTTCTCTCTCCTCAGACAGCAGACAGGTCCGCCTGGTGGACGGGGGCAGTCGCTGCGCCGGGAGAGTGGAGATCCTTCACCAGGGCTCCTGGGGCACCATCTGTGATGATGGCTGGGACCTGGACGATGCCCACGTGGTGTGCAGGCAGCTGGGCTGTGGAGAAGCCCTCAATGCCATGATGTCTGCTCACTTCGGGAAGGGATCAGGGCCCATCTGGCTGGATGACCGGAACTGCACAGGAAAGGAGTCCCACGTGTGGAGGTGCCCTTCCCGGGGCTGGGGGCAGCACAGCTGCGGGCATGACGAGGATGCAGGAGTCATCTGCTCAGGTACGGTCAGTGCATTGTCCAGTGGCTGAGAGAATGAAAGTTCCAAGGAAGCTTGTATCTGATCACTGGGGCAATAGGAGATGGATGAGCTACAGAGGTCAGAGACATCTACACACCCTCCCTGAGTGCACACTCCATCTGTGAGTGATGGGCTTCATTTACTTGCCTCTTATAAGTCTGCTGTTTCTTCTCCAGTGACCTTACCTGACTTTTAATCTATTATCCCAATTCAAATTGATCTTAATTTTTTTTTTATAATTCATTGTTTTTGAAGAGTGAAACATTTGCAAATCACCACACACACACTCCCTTTGCATAGTGAGCCTATGGGAGGGAGGGACAAGAATGAGGATGCACTTTCCTCAGTGGAGTTGTTTCTGTAGGTACAGTGTGAGACTTTATTTTGCACTAGGTTAGCAGAAGTGGAAGCTCAGGGGATATCGTTAAAGAAATTGGAGAGGAATTTACAGGTTTGTGCCAAATTGCAAGTCTCCTTTGAAAATTTAGATGTAAATATTCATAGCTCTTTGGCAGGTAGGACCAGAGGACTGTGGATGAAATGCTCTTAGTCATAGGTTCTCCTTCCATTGTTACCAGAAAAGATTTTCTCTCTGTTTTTTCTTTTAAAACATCTGTATAAAGTCAAACTTTGAAGGAACACCATGCACTGGTAAGTCACTGTGTGCTGATAAGTCAATTGTGGAAGCAATAAAATATTAAGTTGTGTGTTGTATGGTAAAAGATTACATAGTTTTCACCTGATGACTTCAATGATATAAGATAGTTGCATTTGGGGGCTTATTTGATAGAAGTAAGAGTAAGGGGACAAATGTAATTTTTGAAGAAGGTGGAAGAGACTTATAGTAGCTGGGAAGGAGAGGGATGGCATTGGGAGCTGACAAAGGCACATGTGAGGTTCTCTGAGCAGCACTGAAGGTCCAGGTGTGGTGTGGAGGACGCCATGTGTGCTTAGGGACCCACGATGTCTGTACAGCAAGAGACCAGACAAGGATATATCTGACCATGTTTTCATTTTGCCTTCGGTGGGGTTGATTCTTATAAATAAATAGCCCCCTGAAGGGGCAGTTTCCCTTTCTTTGGTTATCCAAGTCTCTCATAAACTCTTCAGAGGGCTTAACACTGTCTACTTGTTTTTCTCCTCCACCAGAAGTGAAGCCCCATAAAGATAAGAACATTGTTTTAGTGAGATTTACATTCCCAGCATCTACTAAAGTTCCTGGGACACGGTAAACTCTAAAAAGGTGTTTATATTTGTAACAAAACCACATGAAAATGGACTCTCAATATTGCCTTCAAATAACTTTCTCCTACTTAAATATCAGACCTATGCAGGTAGTTCAGATATGCCTGCTTTGAAGCCTCTCCTGTCTCTCCATTGTCATCATTTCCCAATCAGATGTTCATTTTTTGCCTATTTTTGGGCCTCTAAGGACCCACTTTCCTTGCATTTTCCTGTGCCTTGATGGAAAGGTCATCCTGACCACCTCTGGCTTTCAGATGTGAATGGGGAAACCAAGGGTAGAGGGCAAGTTTGGTCTTCCAGGAAGATACTTTGATCTTTGTGGATTTCTAAGTGGCCAAATACCATATGGAATGGAGACATTTCCTATACCTCAGGCAACACAGTACTCTATTCCAGTCAAAATAGTAGAAGTCCAGAGTGATGGATAAGGAGACAGAAGGTACAGAGACAGGCGAGGCTGATGGTCAGAGCCCCTGAGAATTGGTCTGGATGCAGATGCATCACAGCTGCAGGCAGGATAGAGAAGGCCGACTTGGTCAGAGGGAGAGAAATGAGCATGTGATGCAGATGATAGATGATAAAAACCAACCCAGTCACCCTTGCTCTCTTGCTTCCTTGGATAAAATCAAGCCCCAAAGCTATAATAATGAGAGGGGACATATCCTCTGGGTCCCAGAGCCCTAAGCAGAAGCTGAGATATAGAAAATTGGGCTCTCTCAGGTTCAAGCAAAGATGCAGAAAGAGTACTTTCCTGAAGACCTGGCCCCCTGCTCTCGCTCCTATGGCTCAGGTTGTTGTCTCTCTTGCAAATGGACTAAATTTGGGAAATGGAGGCCCCCTCTGTGAGAGAAGAACAGAGGTGAAGCACCAAGAAGAGTGGGCCATGATGCATAGTGAACACCAAGCCTGGAGGAAGACCAGATGCTGTGCAGTAACCTGGGACATGAGAGCACAGAACAGACAGAAGAGGCTCAGTCTCTAACTCTGCAGCCTTGAACAAGTCACTCTTGTGACAGGCCCTCCCAGGCTCTGTCTTCTCGGGTCTAAAATAAGAACATATTGTTCAACACCTCCAATGTTATTTACAGCTTTGAACATCTGTTGATCTTAACCCTGAAATAGGCCATATTTTGCTTGGTGTCTTACCCCTTCTGATTGAAGTAATGGTGTGTCTGTATCTCATCATGTTAATAACCCAACATGTGAACCTAGTTCTCCACAGTGCAAGACACAGATTCCAAATTTTAGGTTTTTTTTTTTTTTTTTTTTTTTTTGTCACCTTCAATTTTTGTTCTGTTGGTCCTTTGGAGTTTCTGTGGTTTTAGGTTAAATATATTGATTTTATATTCAGTAGTCCTTGATAAAACTGCTTTTTCTCTGCCATTTCTTTTGCTTGGGAAGACTTTTAGAAAAGTGTCCTGACATTTTTCAGGTCAGGTCAAGAAGACCGATTTCCATGAAAAGGGCAAGAAGCTGGACAGGATTTAGCCTGTATTCACCCTAAAACTTTCACTCACTCTCCTCAGAGGAGCCAGTCAGGAGTTCAGTGAGGAGCCCCATGTCAGTCAGGGCTTCCTTAGCCCTTATTTGTGCAGAAACTTCACTTACTTTCCTAAAGCATATAAATGGTACCCAACCAGGGGGTGAGGTCCTTGGTGAGCCCAGATTCTATTTTATGTCAGATGACAACATCTATGGAACTACTGAATTATTAAATCTTCACTTCTCACTAACAATACCAATCTTGGGTAGATATTAAAATGTCCTTAGCAAATCATAGACCAGTGAAAGGGTTTCTGTCACATCACAGAGGCAAACCACTTCAGTCAACATGGAAATGTGGGCTCATGTTAGCTGACAAGCAGAAAAAAATTATGTTAATGAGAAAGCCCTAGAATGAGTCTTCTTCACAAGCAACACTATTCTTCAAAGAATATATATAATTCATTTTTTCTCTCAGTGTCTTATGCTTCACTTCTGATATGTATATATTTAACTTCTATATAATTTATCTTGGAGTATTATATCAAGTAGGGATTTGATCTTGTTGTTTTAAAATCTATCCCTAAGTTATTCAGCACTCTTTATTAAACAGTCTATCTTCTTTAATGATTTAAAATATTATCTGCTTCAAACAGTAAATACTTATGTGTGTGTGTCTTTGAGTCTACTCGGTATTTATATTCTGCCCCTTTCACTCTATTGTTACACACAGATAATTGGTTTTATTATCTTAATACCTTATCCCCTTACATCAGCCGTCTATTTCATAAATTTTCTTGCAATGTCACACACTTATTTTTCCACGTAAATTTTAAAATCAAGTAGAAAATAAAAAAGAAACAATAATTTGTTTCAGAAGACTCTATCCTGATGTCTATAAGACTTTATTGATTATTCAGAATATATTTGAGTGTCTAACATGTGTCAGGCTACGTAAAATAGCATGCAAGCAATATCTCTTTCTTGTTCTTTCCAAATTTGTAATCTGGTGGGATTAATACAGAAAATAACAAAGTGTTGAGTAACAATCCTTTAATTACAATGTGTAGCTTATGACCAAACTCCCAACCAGACCAGACTGGGCTCCTAACCTGGGCCTCTCTGGGGAGGTGGAAATGGATAAATAACAAGAGGCAACCAGATCATCCTCTCAACATTCATACTTGTACAATTGCAAGCTAATCCTTTAAGTCTTTAATTTCTGTGGTGTATTTCCTGCTCTCTCCTGCTCTCTGTAGTAGATTTTTATTCAGGTAGAACACGCTTTCCGAATCTCCACATCATATGCTTCAAAGTTCATATACTTATGTATTCAGAGTCCTTTGCCAGAAAAAAAATTCCTCCATGCACATAAATAATCATGAGCATGCTCAGAAACCAGGCAAGGGTGTTAAAAAAAAGTGTTCTTTATGAGGTGGGGTTTTATTTTTTTCCATTGGATTACCTATTCTCCACCCAAAATATGGCCCCTGAAGGACCAAATCATGATCACGAATCTTTTCTTTGGTCTCCCCCTTTCCGTTTCATACTCTAGCCACTCCCACTTTAACCTACCACTCACCCCACCCGCACTCCACCTCTAGAGAAGTTCTTCCATTTGGAGTCTCCCTTCCATCCATCTGTAGCACTGCAGATTGTTTTTTCTTGCCTGCAGTGGGAGAAATGGGAAAGGGTAGCAGGGTTAGATGGTGGATGGGAGGAGCATAGGGGATAAAATGTGTTAAAAATCTTTCTATCTTTCATCCATTTTGAGCTTTTTGGAACTTGGAAATCTCTAAATTATATATGGCTTGTTTGCTCTCTGCTCTCTTCCTCTCCATCTCCTTTTTTCCATGCTGGCTATTTCTTGAGACTCCAAATAGGAAAGGAATATGCAGTTAGCATATACATAGGATTAAAATACATTAAATTACCTTCACTGTTAGCATTTGCTGAGGTTCCCACGTCTTGGAAGAAAAACCCTAGTATGAAGTAATCCACGAACTCAGCTGTTTTGCATATTCCTACTGAGAACTCTCTCTCACCCAGGTTCACTGATAAATCCTAGGCTTTCAAGAAAGATGGCTGGGACGAGCCCATTCTTCTCCTATGACTCTGAGCTTTCTTCATATCCAAACTCGTCTGTGGACAACTTCTTTTTACAAGCAACTCGCCAAAGAAATTCTTGGAATTTTCCACCATCAAAAATTATGAGAAAATACACATGAAATCATAATAGCAGGCTTGTTATAATATCTAGATTTCCTCCCTGAGCCGTAAGTCTGTGTGTAGTTTGGTGTGGACTCACAGATCCAGCCCTCAAGACTTTCCCTATTCTCAGAGGCCTGAGTATTGGCTCCTGAGAGAAAACTGGCCAGAATTCTAACCCCAGAAATCTCAGGATGGCCTTCTAACCTTGTCTGCCTCTTAGGCTTCGAACCTCTTGAATCCCATGGGCCTTTTTCACTCTGGGATAGTTCAGCTCTGCACCCAAGTTTGATGCCCACCACAGAGAAGTTTTCTTGGGTCCTGTATTTTCCAGGCCCCTGGATGAGGAATTCACCTTCCTAGCAAACCTCAAAATACACATTCTTGGAAATCAGCCATTCCAAACTGACCCTGGAAATCCTTGTGAATTTCTCTTTAGATACTCACTCATGGAAATGCAATTCTGACAATAATTGTCAAATTCTCTCTCCATGCCCCACTCCCAGAAAATAAAAGCTTTCACATTGTTGCCTGTGACATAATGTTGCAACTGTCAAACCAGGTTCATGAACAGTTATTTAGTTTATTGTTGTTGTTGTTGTTTTTCTCTTAGGGTTTGTGCATCTGGTTGGAGGGGGTGGACCCTGCTCAGGGCAGGTAGAAGTGCATTCTGGAGAAGACTGGATTCCAGTGTCTGATGGGAATTTTACACTCCCCACTGCCCAGGTCATCTGTGCAGAGCTGGGATGCGGCAAGCCTGTGTCTATCCTGGGACACATGCCTTTCAGAGCAGCAGAGGGCCGGGTCTGGGCTGAAGAGTTCAGGTGTGAAGGGGAGGAGCCTGAGCTCTGGTCCTGCCCCAGAGTGCCCTGTCCAGGGGGCACTTGTCATCACAGTGGAGCTGTTCACCTTGTCTGTTCAGGTGAGATGCACATCAGGACATAACCTCCCTGCTTACAGAGTTCAGGTGAGAAAATCATGAGATTTTGCTGAAATCCTGTCTTCTTCTACCAGTGTATGCAGATGTCCGGCTCATGAGAAATGGCACCTCTCAGTGTGAGGGGCAAGTGGAGGTGAATATTTCTGGACGATGGAGAGCGCTCTGTGCCTCCCAGTGGAGTCTGGCCAATGCCAATGTTGTCTGTCGTCAGCTCGGCTGTGGAGTCGCCATCTCTACTCCTAGAGGACCACACTTTGTGGAAGGAAGTGATCAGATCTCAACAGCCCGATTTCACTGCTCAGGGGCTGAGTCCTTCCTGTGGAGTTGCCCTGTGACTGCCCTGGGTGTTCCTGACTGTACCCATGGAAACACAGCCTCTGTGATCTGCTCAGGTAAGAGCGAGGGAAGGGCTACTAGTACCCAGGATGCTCCTGGAGTGAACTGTCCCCAAGAGCAGAGAGTGTAGAAAACTGGCTTCATAAGCAAGATAGTTCATGGTGAAATATGGTTCTTTTCATTGTTCATTCATTTTTCAGGTTAGGGCAAGAAGTGTTAAGGGGAATAATATATTTTCAAGCAACATTATTATTCACTTATAATCATAGAAACAATGTATAAGCAATAGGTGTATACATTAGTCATGTACCCCAACCCAGATCAACAAAGAGAACATTAACAGCACCAAAAGCAGTCACTGTTGCCTCCCCATAGCTATGCCCTCCCTCCTCTCCATCAAAAACCCGCTTGCCTAACTTCTATGACCATAGGATATTTTGTTGATTTTTGAACTTTGTATAAAATCATGCAGTACGCCCTCTTTTGCGTCTGACTTCTTTGACTCAATATTATGTTTGGGATTCACTCATGATGTTGTTTATAGCAGCACTTTATTCATTTCTGTTACTGTAGAGCATTCCCTTGAATGATCACTTGACCGTGTATGGATACATTCAACTGATGGTAGAGATTTGAGTTGTTTCCAGTTCTTGACTACTACAAATATGATGCTACAGCTTACCATGACAATGACGTTGGATGCAAATATGTGTTATTTATTTAACCCTTGGTGTTTTATTTTCATTTTCTTAATGGTATGGTGTCCTTTGATGATCCAAGTTCTTAATCTTAAGGAAATATAACTAACCAACTTTTCTCTATATATTTAGTGTTTCTCATTTCCAATTTTAAAATATTTATTTATTTATTTTTATTTATTGGCTGTGTTGGGTCTTTTTTGCTGCGGGCTTTCTGTAGTTGCAGACAGCGGGGGCTACTCTTCATTGTGGTGCGCACGCTTCTCACTGTAGTGCCTTCTCTTGTTGCAGAGAAGGGCTGTAGGTGCACAGGCCTCAGTAGTTGTGGCACATGGGCTCAGTAGTTGTGTCTTGCAGGTTCTAGAGCGCAGGCTCAGTAGTTGTGGTGCACAGGCTTAGTTGCTCCCCAGCATGTGGGATCTTCCCAGACCAAGGATAGAACCTGTGTCCCCTGCATGGGCAGGTGGATTCTTAACCACTGTGCACCCAGGTTAGCCCCTTATTTCCTTTTAAAAAGAACTTTGCCTATGCCAAGACCATGAAAACATTCTCCAAGAGTGTATTATAGAAGTTTAATCATTTTCTCTTGCATATGTACTGATAGACTCATTGTTTAGTTCTTATTTTCAGCTATTAGTTTCTTAGCTCTAGAATTATATTTTATTTTATTTTATTTATCATTTTTCTGCCAAGATACACATTTTGTCAGTAAATTCCATGAGCACTTTATTCATGGCTATTTAAATTCTCTGTCAGGTAACTCTACTAGTTGTGTACCCTGGAGAATCATTTCTAGTGTTTCATTTTTCCTTTTGGTTTTTTGTGAGATATATTTTATATAAGTATTTTTTTTAAAAGACAGGCATTGAAGATGAAAAAGTGTAGGAATCCTTTGGAAGGATTTTATTTTGCTTCTTCTACTTAGGGATAGATTTAGGGATAGAACAACTTATTTAATTCATTCTTATGAGTTAAATTGCATTTTCAGTGCAATGCTTGGCTTAAAACAAAAATTGTGGCATTGTCAGAAGCATAACTCTCCATGGAGAAGGTGAACTCTAAAATTAAGTTAACTTTACTGATGTGTTCCTGCTTTCATCTCAGACTTCATCACTAGGTTATTATTTAGCTTAATTCAGTTTCCTGATATTCAACGCTCTCAGCCCTTTGATCATTGCTGTTTCTGCAGGAAACCAGACCCAGGTGCTGCCCCAGTGCAACCACTCCCTGTCTGAACCAGCAGGCTCTGCAGCCTCAGAGGAGAGCCCCACCAACTGCTCAGGTGAGGGTCCCACAGGACCAGAAGACCCTTCTCATTCCCTGTGTCAATGCCTCATTGTCCCATTTCTCTCTCCTCAGACAGCAGACAGCTCCGCCTGGTGGACGGGGGCAGTCACTGCGCCGGGAGAGTGGAGATCCTTCACCAGGGCTCCTGGGGCACCATCTGTGATGATGGCTGGGACCTGGACGATGCCCACGTGGTGTGCAGGCAGCTGGGCTGTGGAGAAGCCCTCAATGCTACGGGGTCTGCTCACTTCGGGAAGGGATCAGGGCCCATCTGGCTGGATGAACTAAACTGCACAGGAAAGGAGTCCCACGTGTGGGGGTGCCCTTCCCGGGGCTGGGGGCGGCACGACTGCAGACACAAGGAGGATGCGGGGGTCATCTGCTCAGGTTTGCGCTGCACACTGTCCAGAGTCTGGGGAGCGGGTGGGGGCATGGAGCATGGGGGTCTGAGCCCTGAGGGAGAGTTGCTACAAAGGCCAGGGAAGGAAGCTTCCTCCCGTGGAGCCTGATTTCTAGCAGATGAGAAGATTAGGTGCTTTCACTTCCTTCTGCAGCAGCTGAGGTTCTGGTCCTTTCTTCACAGCAATATCTGCTGACAGAGCCATTTCTTACAGTTTTCACTTGAAAGCTGGGTTCACTCTTCAGTTACCTATGGTAGTAAAATCTCGAGAATGACATGGTAATGAAACCACAAATTTATTATTTACAGTTTTGTATGTTGGAAGTGTGACATGGGTCTCAGTGGGCTAACATCCAGGTGTCCACAGGGCTGCATTCTTGCTGGAGGCTCTGGGGAGGAATCCTTTTCCCAGCCTTTATTAGTTTCTAAAGGTGCCCTGCATTCCTTGGCTCAGAGCCTGCTTTCTTCCTCCTCAGACAGGCAAGAGTGCCACTTCTAACTTTTTCCTCAGTCACATTTCCCTCTGACTGGAGCTGGGACTGGTTATCCATTTCTAAGGATAGTGGGTCTAAGGATGTGATTAGACTGGGCTCACGTGCTTAATCTACAATATTCCAGCTGAATCTCAGCATCTGAAGTCCTTATGTGAATCATAGCTTTAAAGTGATTTGTGACAAGTAAGGTAACGTATTCACAGGTTTCACGGATTAAGATGTAGACATTTTTGTGTCCATTATTCTGCCTACCTCCCCAATATCTGCACCACACCCCTTTCACACACTCTTTTAGAGGTTTTCTTGGGATGTAGCGTTCAGCTCCCCCTCCTCGCAGGTGCCCAGGCTGGTCTTCCTCTCTGCTTGTATGCACTATGTCATTGTGGTAGAAATAGGAAAAGAGATATAAATGGATAAAATTAGATAAAAGTGAGTCAAATTTCAGTCTTGTCACCTAGTAGGTGTCTCCTCATCTGGGTCAGGGGTGAGTGTTCACGATTTCTGGGAGAGAGGAAAACCCAGAGCACTGAGTGGAGGGCTCACTGTGTCCTGTTTCCTCCCTTTCAATTTCAGAGTTCCTGGCCCTCAGGATGGTGAGCGAGGACCAGGAGTGTGCTGGGTGGCTGGAAGTTTTCTACAACGGGACCTGGGGCAGTGTCTGCCGCAGCCCCATGGAAGACATCACCTTGTCCATCATCTGCAGACAGCTTGGCTGTGGGGACAGAGGAACCCTCAACTCTTCTGTTGCTCTTAGGGAAGGTTCTAGACCCCGGTGGGTAGATGGAATCCAGTGTCGGAAAACGGATGCCTCTCTCTGGCAGTGTCCTTCTGATCCTTGGAAATACAGTTCATGTTCTTCAAAGCAGGAAGCCTATATCTTGTGTGCAGGTGACTTACTCTCTCTTTCTGTGTGTCTGTCACAAGCTTGTAGGATGTTGTTAGTGTGATTTTATATTTTCAAATCTAAGTGGTGACATTAGGTTTAGCCTATAAAATGTGTGTGAGTGTGTGTGTGTGTGTGTGTTTTATTTGTTGTGGAAAGTGGAGAGTGATATACAATATAAAGAAACACAGTTATTTCACCTGGTGATAAGATGCAGTGAATATCTCAGCCCATTAGATAATGAAGCCTGTTTTTCACATGTCATTTGGACCAAGCCAAGGCCCTTAGATAATCTTGTTTGGGGATGAGACCACCTCCAGCTGCCCCTGATCCAGCACTTCCCATTGTTTGCTCCTGCAGGAAGGTGACCTAAGAGCTGTCCAACTGTGGTCCCCTGCACAGGTACACCAGCCCCTCCCTCCTCCCCTGTGGCTCCCAGGGGCTCCTTCCTTCCCATCAGGGACAATAACAGGACAGGATGCTGTCTTCTCAGACAATGACAAGATCCGACTCAGGGGAGGAGACACCTCAGAGAACAACTGCTCAGGGCGGGTGGAGGTCTGGCACAGTGGCTCCTGGGGCACAGTGTGTGATGACTCCTGGAGCCTGGCAGAGGCCGAGGTGGTGTGTCAGCAGCTGGGCTGTGGCCATGCCCTGGAAGCCGTGCGGGACGCGGCATTTGGCCCTGGAAATGGGAGCATCTGGCTGGACGAGGTGCAGTGTGGGGGCCGGGAGTCCTCCCTGTGGGACTGTGCTGCGGAGCCCTGGGGGCAGAGCGACTGCAAGCACGAGGAGGATGCTGGCGTGAGGTGCTCTGGTGAGTGGAGTGGCTTGGGATGTGGTCTGGTTGAGCTGGGGCAGCGCTGGGGCAATGGGCTGGGCTGGGGTGTGGTGGGATTTGTATTCAGAAAGCACCCAGGAGCTGTAGCTCTGATCTCGGATGGGGGAGCTGGGAGGACTCAACACTGATGCTGTGGTGACTGAGGGGTGATTTCAGGGCTCAGGAGGGAAGAAGGCTGCCTTGCATCCTGGCCAATTCCCATGATCCAAACCCCTGTCTCTCTCTTTAGGTGGAAGAACAACTTTGCCCCCCACTCGAGCAGGTACTGTGCCATAATCCACGTGCAGGGGAGATATTCAGAGTCCTGGGACCTGCTGTGTGGACTCTCTGACAGAATTAGCCGCTCAGGAGAGGAAAGATCTTGAGGAGCCACTGGCTGGTGGGGGGGAACCAGGGCATTTTCCTTGGGAAACTCCCCCCGCCTTGGTTCAATGCCAGAGTTTCTCATGCCTGTGACCCAAGGGAGGCTGGTTCCTATGCTGCAGGATCTAAGGCTTTCCTACCTGCCCACGAGGGTCGCTCCTCATCAGAAAGGTGCCGGTTCCAGGACTTTTTTGTTGCTCTGGTCTCCTGAAGCCCAAGGAGAGGAGTGAAGCTGGGAGCCTGGCCCTCAGAGGCTGTCTCAGCAGGGAGGCTCGCTGATAATCTCTGGCTCTCCCTCCGTCCACGCTGGCTGGAGTGGAGTTGAATCATCTCAGGACAAGACCTGGGGGAGCCCAGTCACTGTCAGTGCAGTTGTGTCTGAGGCTGGGACTTCATTGTCCAGAGCTCCCTGCAAATGCTGGCATAGGGAGTTTCCCTGTGCCCAGGACCTTCTCCAAACCTTCTTGCTTTTTCCTCCTAAGGGACCAGACCAGGCTCAAATCCTGTTCTTGGCATCTTCTCCCTACCTGGGATCCTCTGCCTTATCCTGGGGGCTCTTCTCTTCCTGGTCCTCATCATCCTGGTGACTCAGCTGCTGAGATGGAGAGCAGAGCGCAGAGGTGGGCTGTAGCGGGTACTGGGTACCATGGAAAGTGTGTGGAGACAGGAAATGGGGCCAGGTGTGAGGAGGGGAAACCTGGGCCAGGTCTCTCTTTTTACCCCCATGAGCCTGCAGAACTCCATCTGCTGCATCTTAAACTCTAAGGGCTGAATATACAGAGGTTCTTAGGATTGAGATATGAGCCCTCATAAGTCATGGCCTCTTCTGTGAGACCAGAAGAAGTTGGGCTGAGCTGTGGGTTCAGGGTCACACAAGGGCAGAAGGTGCAGACCTGGTGCATAGGGTGGCAGGCTCTGCAGAGGTCCCGGCAGCTCTGAGGGGTTTTCCACATGTGAGCCTTGGGGAGATGGAGGGTTAAGCCAGCTGGTTCAGGGTGTCTGGGTTGCAGTCTCTGACCTGCTGGTGGTTTCTCAGCCTTATCCAGTGTAGAAGATGCTCTTGCTGAGGCCGTGTACGAGGAGCTTGATTACCTTGTGACAGCAAAGGAGGATCTTCTGGGCAACACAGGTGGGTGTCTCTGCCCTGTCCTCCTGGGACCTCTGGTTGTCAGCCACCACTGGCTGTGAGCCGTCTTCTCAGCATCTCAAACCCCACATCTGCCCCAGGTTCACAGAGGCAGCCCCTGCAAATGTGGCAGGATGGCCTCTCTGGAACCCCTGTGAGCACCCAGCCTCCCTCTACAGGGCAGGAGCCAAGCCTGCCCCGCATTTCTTCTCAGTGTCACACAGGTCCCATGGGTGTGGGGAGGGTCCTTCTGTTTGTTGTGTGATGTTTTCTCCACACTAGGGTTCCCATCAGATGACTCAGTGACTGAACTGCCACATTACACTGGGGACAGTGAGGACCACGGTGACTATAGATCTGCTGCAGGTAGTAGAGGTGGACCTGCCTCGCTGGGTATTGCGGGCAGGAAAATTTCCCTCATAGAGATGAGATCCAAGCAGAACAGTCTTCCTTTGCCTGAGACTAGAGGGATTCCTTGTGTCCAGATGGGCCCCATCCTCCCCCTTCTCTGGCTGTTCTGTGATGTCTCATGTTGGGGCTGGGCCCTCTGTATGCAGAATCACCCTCATTTATTCAAAACAGGCAACATTGTTTTAAGAAATAACATCTGGAGAGCTTCGTTTGTCAGAATATTTTAGTAATGCTCATAGGTGTAATAATTGCTTTGAGACATATAGTTTTAGTCAAGAAATATTGATATTTGTACAAACATTTTTGGGTTTATGGGCGCGTTAAAATGAAATACAGCCTTAAAAATAATCTATTAAAACAAGGAATGAACAATGCCTCCATTTAGCATCTCAGAAACTCTGGGTCAGAAGGGATCTTCGGTATTTGCCAGGCCAACGTACTTACTGTGGTTTCATCTGATCCCCTTGTCTGCCCTTAAAACCCCCAGATGACAGGACTGATGCCCCTGGTGAAGGTTATGATGATGCTGAAGAGGTACCAGTGCCTGGGGCTCCTCCTGCCCCCCAGGGAATCGAGGGGGAAGTGCCCCCAGTGAAGGAGAATGGGGTGAGGGCCTCTCAGACAGGTGAGTGGAGTTAGCTGATCTCCTGTAGTCTTTGGTCTCTGTCCTGGAAAGGGTGAATTTGAGCTCTCAATGCCCATCCTTCCTATGGATTCCAAGTTTGGATAATCTCATATGTTTGATAGCATCACCTCTAATATATGCCTTTCTTTAATGCTGTCAGAATCCTTGGGAGGGAGGAATCCCTCTATGTTCTTGGGATCTATGTTTCCATAATGAGACGTAAATTTATCAATGTATCCTTGATGTGCTTGCATTAAGACTTGTAGATTAATTGAGCATATTCACTAAACCTAGAAATGGAACAACTGTTCTCATAACACCTTTGTGCTGTCTTAAACATGAAACATAGGTAGAGATTTAAAAAAAGATATTGCAGTATTGGAATTTGTGAAGCATTTTGATAATTTAAGAGATACTGTGTTCATATGTTACACTAACATGTATTTTTAAAATACATTTATTTATTTATTTATTATTTATTTATTTATTGGCTGCATTGGATCTTTGTTGCTTCACTCGGGTTTTCTCTAGTTGTGGTGAGTGGGAGCTACTCTTCGTTGCAGTACACAGGCTTCTTATTGCCGTGGCTTCTCTTGATGAGGAGCATGGGTTCTAGGCATGAGGGCTTCAGTAGTTGCGGCATATGGGCTCAGTTGTTGTTTATCACAGGCACTGGAGCACGGGCTCAGTAGTTATGGCACCTGGGCTTAGTTGCTTTGTAGCATGTGGGATCTTCCCGGACCAGGGATTGCACCTGTGTCCTCTGCACTGGCAGGCAGAGTCTTTTTTTTTTTTAAGAACTTTTATTGAGATACAATTGATATACAATAAACTGCATATATTTAATGTGTACAATTTGATTTTTTTTCTTATTAGTAATGTATATATGGCAATCCCAGTCTCCCAATTCATCCCACGCCAACCCCCCTACCCCCTGCTTTCCCCACTTGGTGTCATATGTTTTTCTCTACATCTGTGACTCTATTTCTGCCTTGCAAACTGGTTGATCTGTACCGTTTGTCTAGATTCCACATATATGCATAAATATAAGATATTTGTTTTTCTCTTTCTGACTTACTTCACTCTGTAGGACAGTCTCTAGGTCCATCCATGTCTCTACAAATGTCCCAATTTCCTTCCTTTTTATGGCTGAGTAATATTCCATTGCATATATGTATCGTATCTTCTTTACCCATTCATCTGTTGATGGACATTTAGGTTGTCTCCATGTCCTGGCTATTGTAAAGTGTGTTGCAATGAACATTGGGGTGCCTGTGTCTTTTTGAATTATGGTTTTCTCTGGGTATATGCCCAGTAGTGGGATTGCTGGGTCATATGGTAACTCTATTTTTAGTTTTGCAAGGAACATCCATAATGTTTTCCATAATGGCTGTACCAATTTACATTCCCACCAGCAGTGCAAGAGTGTTCCCTTTTCTCCACACCCTCTCCAGCATTTAGTGTTTGTAGATTTCTGATGATGCCCATTCTAACGGGTGTGAGGTGATACCTCATTGTAGTTTTGACTTGAATTTCTCTTATAGTCAGTGACGTTGAGCAGGCAGGCAGATTTTTAACCACTGCACCTCCAGGGAAGCTCAACATTAACATGTATTGATACAAATCTATGATATACGGTGACCTTAAAATTAAGCCATGGTGGTGGACCATAGACTAGAATTTGTGGGCAGCTAAGGGCTAATCTGCTCCAGACAGTTCAGTGACCAGGAGAAGAAGGCACTCATTTTCTGGAAAAGAGTATTTCTCCGACTGAGGGCCTGTGTGGTTCCTGGGGAGGGGCCATCTGTGGATGCTGCCTGTGATAGTATTTGTGGGCATTTGGGAACACAAGTCAAGGTGGCTAAGAGCAGAGCTGGGATGTCAGTGAGGAATAGAGATTTCTCCTGTCTCCGGTCTTCCTCTCATTCTAAATTCATATCTGTCAGTTGTGAAAGGGGGGAAATATTAAATTTGTTTTTATTATCGTTACCATTCTTGGGGCATCTCCTTGCAGGTTGTGTAAGCCAGGAAGCAGGTCTTCACAGAGCTCCTGTGTTGGGCACAGATATTTTAATATCCTAAGTTTTTCAGAAGAGCTGAGGCCCCAGACCCACCACTGACTGGATCCTGATAGGACAGCCTGTCATATCTGTGCTGTAACTGATGTGAAATATGCTGAGCCTCCCTGAGCACAATCCAGTCCCTAGGGATGCTCTGCTGTCACCACTTACTTGACTTGCTTCTACCACAGGGCACTGTCCAGTCCCTCTGTCTCAGTTCTAATGAAACATCTCTTTGCTATTTCAGGCTCTTCTCTGTGCTTCTCTAGAGAGGCGGCTGATCCTGGGAGAGGAGAAGAGAGCCTCCGGCTGCTCCAGGGGGAGAGGGGGGACGCTGGGTATGATGACGTTGAACTAAGTGCCCCTGAAACAGCCATGGTGGCTTTCCCATGATGTTATATTAAATGTGAGATGAGGCCTCCGATATTCTAATTGCCTGTATTCCAATAGAGTATTGCTGACCTGTAACTGGGTTATATGGAAATTGCTGAAAATGAAATATTCTGAATAAAGTAACTTTTTGCTTTGTTGATAATTTAATGTTTCATGTCAAATGAGGATTGGTCCTCAAGGGAAATACAAGGTGAGTGAACTGACTTGTTTTCTCACCTCCCGCAAAGGCTAATGAAGGCATGACTTTGTGAGATGCAGAAATGCTCCAGGTCCCTGTGACTTAGACAAGGGACTCAAAACTTGGTCCTCACTCATACCTCATTCCTAGCAAGATGAACTCATGGCAGAAACTCAGTCCTGAACATTCTTGTATGCTCTTTCCTGAGATGTCACATCACCTGTTTTAACCAATCTTGGGCACCAGATTGAGTTTGAGTTTCAAGTTGAGGGTGGGAGCTTGGCTGGTGGAAGAGGATGAATACAGCTTTCCTTATCCTGCCTAACTTTTCATGGGTCCATTAAAAATCTAATTCTTCATAATTACCTTTTCCTTTTTCAACTCTAATTCCCCAAGTTATTCTATTTATTCCTGTAGCCCATCCTGACTCCTCCTCACTCTTCTCTCATGTCTAGTTGGTTATTAAAATCCTTTTAAATTCAGTCTTTCCTCTCTATCATTTCTTATTTCTTCATATTTTCTGTGGGAGAGGCCAAAGGTTACATTTCCAATACACCCCATTACACTGTGAACATGTGGAGGGGCTGCTGAACTCATACAAGAACTGAGTGGTGGCCTGGTTATGAGCTGAGCCCAGCCTGTTACTTAGTTGGTGGCTCTGGATGTTGTCTGGGGGTCCAACCTACTCACCATTGCAATGTTTGTAATTTTTGGCTGGGCATGGGGATTGGAAGATGCCCAGGGCTTCTCCCCATGCAGCTCAAATAGCCATTTGCCATTGGGAAGTGATGAAATAAATGACAGAGTAAAGTATACCCACCAAGAATGTTATATTTTATTTCTGATGCATGGTGTCAGTGAAGCCAAAATAGCTGGTTACTACAATTTTTGATGATAAAAATCATATAAAATTAATGGAGAGGTAGGACAAGATTCACCACCCAGATTTGGGAGAATTCCAGGATGAGCCTGTTATGGATTGGGTACTTAAGAGTGACTTAAGAGTGTTTAGATCAGGGAGATCAGGGCATCATTCCAAGTGACCCATGGCACGTGTGAAGTGGCCTTTTGTGAGGGGTGGTTTTGAAGGGTTTATCATTCCAGAGTCTGCCACAAAAGCCAGAAAACTTCTCTGCATAACAGTAATTATGACAAGGCAGCCAGAATGTCATGTGGGGAAAGAATTTACAGGAAATTCTTTCCTTTTAACAGTGTAGTTAGCATATTAAGCTTGGAGGCCTGTCCCATGTTTTTTGGATGGACCCACTGGATGTCCCTAGATTTTCCTGAAGCCTTACAGGCACTTAACACCCATAAATACTTTATTCTGGGCAGATTGGAGAAAGTCACAAACACCTGAAAATGTCAGGGATTATGTTACATACTAACTTCCAATGTAATAACCCTGTGTGGCAGGTAATGATATGATTCCTACAGGGAAAAATATCAAGTTGCAGGTTTCCCTAGGGCAGCATCACCAGGCATCACCATCAGAGAACGAGTCCAACCCTGCACAGAACTGGTCGCTTTATCAATAAGTGCAGTAAGAAGGGAGCCTAAGAGGATTCTGAAGTTGTGCAGAAGAGGTGTCTAATACAAGTGAAGGTCAAAGTCAGAACTAGGTGATAAACCTTGGCACAGCCAGATATTATCAACCTATACCCCAATTTTTGGCTTGGGTGACATGGCTTAAACAAAATTCTTTCTTGACTCAAGGTAGTAAATCTGCAGTTGTGGAACCACCAGACTTGGTGTTTTCCTCACTTCATGTGAACTCCTAAGACTGTAGTACCACTGAGGATGAGTTATTGAACAAGGTCAAATGAATCATAGAGCTTTTCCAACACCAAGCTTTACTAAAAAAGCAGGCACAGCACCTTTAGAGGGGCTCCAGAGTGGCAGATGTACCTTCTAAGCATCTTCTTTTCACAATGCGACACAGGTGAGCTCTAATTATGAGGGTGCTACAAGTTTGATTTAAGGAAGCCATATAGGTTTGGGTTTCTCAGTTTTTACACTTTGTTACTCATGTAAGGTAGAGAACTTATGTGATTAACTTCCAGCCACATTCTATAAACCAATCCAAGCTTATTTATTATTATTAGTCTTGATTGATTGGTTATATTCATTTTCATTTTTTTGAATTGAAGTATAGTTCATTTAGCATAGCATGTTAGATTCAGGTGTACAGCACAGCAATTCAATTATATATATATATATATATATATAATATGTATAAATGTATATATGTTACATGTATTCTTTTTCAGATTCTTTTCCTTTATATGTTATTACAAAATATAAAACTTTATGTTTAGTTTAATTTACTATGTAATACAGTAAGCCATTGGTTATCCATTTTATATATAGTAGTGAGTATATGTTAATCTCAACCTCTTAATTTCTCTCTCCCTTCTCCCCTTTTCTCTTTGGTACCTATACATTTGTTTTCTATGTCTGTGACTCTCTCTTTGGAAAATAGTTACTTCTATCTTTTATTTTTAGATTCCAAGTAGAAGTTATATCATATGATATTTGTCTTTCTCTGGCTTACTTCATTTAGCATGATAATCTCTAGGTCCATCCATGTTTGCTACAAATGGCATTATTTTATTCTTATTTATGGCTGAGTAATATTGCATTCCATATATATATACACACACCACATCTTCTTTATCCATTCACATTCTGATAAAATATTTTTAGATAAGAATTTCCTTGGCTATCTTCCATGTAGTGAATCCCATGGAAGGCTTTGAAGGAGCTCTGGTTGAGGTTAACACTGCCCTAAAGTTCTGGAACAAGGATTCAGACAATTTACCTCCTTCCGTCCCGGCCCCAAACCTGGTCCTCCTCTCACCAGAGCATCTTACTCTAGCATCCTCCTCGTGTTGCCGTCGCTCTGCCCCTAGGGCTCCCAAGCAGGAGTCCACAGGGAGGACTCCCTGCCCCTGCAGGGCACTTCCTCCAGCCAGATGCTCCTGTTTCTAGGGCCCTTCCCAGGTAATCGACCAGTTCAAGGAACCATTTTTTAATTTAAATGAGAATCAATGCCTCTCGCTCTCTTTGTGTGAGTAATGATCCAACAGAAGAAGAAAACATATACGAATTATTTTTAAGAGGAAGAAAAAATATCAACTAGAGGGAATCCATAGATTTGCTATGGCCCATTCGGGATCAACATCACATGGCATCAAAATTCCTTAGCAGTTCTGCTACCATCACCAAGATTACCTTCTGTTTCCTGCTCCATTTCCCCAGGATTACTAAGGAGTGGAGGTTAACAGCACAGACATGGGACTCAGAATGCCTGGCTTCCCAATACAGCATTTGCCAGCTGGGTGGCCTTGGAAGAGTTTTTAACTTGGTTTTCCTTTTTGTAGAATAGGGATGTTAATAAAAACTCTGCCTTGTACGGTTGTTGTGATGATTACATGAACTATGACATACAATCCCAGGCAATAATTCCTTGTACATAATAAGCTTTCAAAATGTTATTTGCTGAGACACACTCCCCCTCTGTTGTAGCACCTCCATTGGCCCCTAATCTTGTTGCATTGCCACTTCTCCTTTAACCCACCCTGGGGTTTCATGGAATGCTTCCTGTGACCAACTGACTTAGAGAAAAATCAAGTCTGTGTTATAGATGGTTCTGATATGTGTTGGCACCACCTCAAAGAGGATAAACTCAGTATTTTAGAATCCCTCAACCCTGGTCCTTCAAGGCAGTGGAAAAGGAAATCTTTTCAGTGGATAGAACTCTGAGCAGAACATTTGCTTGTGTCCTTTGCTTGAGAGGAGGAAAGGTCATAAGTTATGGATCTATACTGATTCATGGGTAATGGCTAATCATTTGCCTGGATATTCAGAGAGTTAGAAAGAATATGATGGAAAGACTGAGGACAAGGAGTTGGAGAAGAGGTGTGCAGATAAACCATTTGCAGGACACAAAGTATGAAGATATCTGTGTCCCATGTGAATGCTCACCAAAGGTCATTATCATAGAGGTGGGGCTCAAAAATCATTTTGACAAGATAACATGCTCTGTGGAGGGGAATCAACTGCTTTCCCAAGCTACTTCACTGCTTGCTCATTGACTTGTGAACCACGTGGCAATAGCATGAAGCAAAGAAGTTATAAATGGGCTCAGCAGCTGGACTTTCTTTCATCGAATTTGATCTGGGTCCAGTTTTGGTGAGTATCAAACCTGATCATTGCAGAACCCAAAGCCCCTTTTCTGATATTACACTGCATTCTTGGAGATGAACCTGTTCGCAGGCTGACTTCATTAGATCTCTTCCATCATGGATAAGGATGTGGTTAGCTTCCTTACTGGAATAGACCCTTATTCTGGATATAGATTTGTCTTCTCTGTGCACAACACTTTCTTGTGCTATTATTCTTGGATTCACTGAATCCCTTCTTCACCATGATGGTATCCTACCTAATAGTGATTCTGTACTAGGAACTCACTGTGCAACAACAACAAGAAGTTGACAATGTGTTCATAACCACAGTATTCACTTGTTTTATCATGTGTCATTACATCACTCAGAAGAAGCTGGCCTGGTGTAATAATGAAATGGTTTGCTGAAGACTCAATTATAGAATCATATGAGCAAGAATTTGAGGGGTTTAGGGACCTGTCCTATAAGATGTGGTCTATGGTCAAGATCAGTGACCATGCTGATTTCTCCCCTAGACAGCAAACACAGGTCTATGAACAAAGAGGTGGGAATGGCTTTCTTTCCCACTGTTATCTATAACCTCATTTGTGCTTCCTGTCCTGCAACTTTGGAATCTTTGATTTACAGGTTTTAATTCTCAAGGGAAGAATACCTCTACCAGGCTCCACATGTATGGTTCCACTGAAGTGGATGTTGATACCACCACATGTCATTTTGGATTCTTCACAGGACTGAACAAAAGGCAACGTGATAGGCAGAATAATGCCCCTCCCCCGAGAGGTCCACATTCTAATCCGCAGAACCTGTGATTATATTACCTCAGTGGTGAAAGTGTCTTTGCCAATGTGATTGAATAAAGGATTTTGAGGTGGGAAGAATGTCTGAGCAGACCATTAACAAGTGAGGAGATTGAATCAGTGATCCAAACCCTTTGCAGCACAGAAAAGACCAGGTCCGCAGGGTTCCATTTATAATTATACCAAACATTGAAAGAGAATTAAAGGCAATAATTCTTGAACTCCCCCAAAAACTTGAAGAGCAGGAAATATTCCCAAACTTATAGCCAGCTTTACCCCAATATACCAAAGTCAGATGAGGACACCACAAGAAGAGATAACAATAGGCCAACGTCCCTGATAAAGGATGGGTGCCTAAAATTCCCTGTTTCTTGGGCCTCTTCCATATTTTCCTTTGGTTTCTTATCTTCCCATCTCACTGTTAAGGCTACATCCTGCTACATGACCTGAGCTAATGTGGTAACATGTAGTAACAGATTTGTGGGTGGGCGTTTAATTTCATTTTTGAGTGACTACTTTCTTTCCCCTTTGGGACAACCACTATAAGTTACAGATCAGGGAGGACCAGACTTCTTGGGCCACTGAGTCTCTTGGGAAAATCCTTGATGTCTGTTCAGATGAACATATCCTGCCTCTGTATCCTGACCTTGCTGCTCCTCTTCTACCTGCTGTGCAGAACAGTTGAGTTGTCCGGGGTCTACAGCATCCTTCAGGATCAGTTCAAGGGGACTCTCCTTATATAAAATGAAAGACTAATTAAGGTGTTTATTTTTTAAAGCACAAGAACTCCTTTTGCATTCTTTTTGTCTCCTTCCTTATGTCATATAGACAGTGCAGCAGTAGTTTTTTTTTATCGTAACCTTTCTTCCTGTGATATTCCTGTGTGGTTTTACTTGAAAAGCAGCCAAATAATAAATCATATATGAGTATCCTGTCTCCTCCATTGGGTTTGATTAAGACTTAAAAGATGCCACATGGCCTCCACCTGTCAGTATGTTGTGGTTTGTCTTGTGTATCTTTTGAGACAGAGATTTGCAGCATTTCCTATTATACATTTGTTAGTAATAAGCTGCTTGTTTATGAAGATCAAAATTTGCCTTGTTAATTGCTAAAATCTTATGTCTTTGAAATGAAAATATCAATAACTTGAATAATGCCCTAAAATATTCCTTCTTATTTAGGTAATTTCTCTTAAGCATTTAACACAGTGCCATTCTGGCATTCAATAGGCATTAGTTGACCATCTAGGAAGTTTTAGAGAGTGGCAATACAGAGCCATTCTCCTCAAAATCTAGATTAGGAGATTAAGCAGCACATAAAGAAATGAGGTAAATGTTCAGGCACTCTGTTAGCCGTACCTGGAAAGTAAAATGGGAGCATAAAGGAGGTATGTAGGTAGAGGCTTTACCCCAATCCTAGGCCCTGGCAGGGTCCCAGCAGATGCCTGCAGGCTGCAGGGGCCTTAGTTAGCATGCACAGATGGGGAAGGATTCACTGAGAAGGAAAAGAGAATCTGTTCACAGACCTTTAGGTGTTAAAGGGAAGAACACGCTAGCTGCATTTTCAGTGTTCTTAGGCTGGTCTGCAGGCAGGACTGAGCTGCACCAAAGCTCCATGTGCAACAGAGCACCAATGTGGGAGCACCAGGCTTTACCTCTGAGAGCCACCCTGGTGGCACTAACCTTGGGCTTAAATGGTTTAAGAATCACCACCAGCAAGAAGGCAAATTGTTCTGAGTTAATTACATGAACTCTGAGCAGAGGAGGATTAATCCTGAAGCTAACGAAGCTTCATCTTCACGGCCTCTCACTGCACCAGCCCCTCCTAAGGCCCAAGGGTCCCTAGCGCTGTGCTCACAAGGGCATAGGTTTTGAATGTGCCATTGTCTTGTGCTGATGAAAAGAAGCAGTTCTGTAAAATCATTTCTTACCCAAAGGCCAAGAAGGTAATTGAAGGGGCCTGAGCATGGAGCACTGAATCCAGGAATCAGATTTGCTCTGGAAATCAAGAAGGAACTGAAGAGGTTTAGAAAGCACCTGCTGCCTTTTCAATAGTATAGGGTTGGTGGAAGGATAAAAAGAAAATCAAACATGATGAATCGACTAACCTGGAGGGAAGCAGAGCTGTGTAAGGATGAAGGTCAAGATGCTAAGACACAGAAGCAGGGAGATGGGAGCGAGACTGTCAGCGCAGACAGATACTAAGGGAAAAGGAGATGCATCAGGTGCAGGTGCTCTTAAACAGGGCTCTGGATCTAGTTGTTGGTCAGTCAGAAATGGTGACTGGGAACCAGCTCCGCCCAGCAGAGGAAGCAAGTTGAGATGTGAAGGAGCAGCTTGGGATGAAGACACAGAGGAGGATGAGATCCAGGAAAGTACTGAGAAGCCCCTTCTTCCCGTGACAGATTCTGTCTTCTTTTCAAGTCTCCTTTCTCCTTTATATCAGTCCGAATAGACTCTGTTCTGCTGCTGGAACAGGTGAACCCCCAAATCTCAGTGGTGTGTGCGCACACGCACACAAACACACTTATCACCAAGCTACAAACATACTGTGGTTAGTGAGGCTCCACCATTCTGCACATGTACCATTTGAAACATGAAGCTTCTGGGGCAGGAAAGAGAGAGACTAGAGAATCATACTTGGGCTTTTCACTGCCTCCACTCGGAAGTGACACATGTGACACCCAGCCACATTTCATTGGCTAGAACTAGTCACTGGGGGCTAGGAAAATACATATTTGATGACTACTACTGTCTATGCCACATCCTTTAATAAAAAGTTGATAGCAATGCTATCATTTTTTTCTTGTCTTGGAGAAGCTTCTGAGGTACAGGTTTGTACAGTAATTGACATCATCTGAACTCCACCGTGTGGGATTTGAAGGCATTTTCTATCTGATTTCCTTGGCTGCTGTGTCTCTGACTCCTTACATCCACTTCAGTCTGTGTGGAGTGTGATTCATGAGATTTGCGTCTCCCCTGTTCCCCACCTCTCTCCCCCTGCCCCCATAGTCACTAACTGCAGGGTTATTTTCAGCCTTTTTTCATGCATTCATTTCTGCAAATTATCCAATGTTTGTTAAGTTCTTACCATGTGCCTTTACTTGGCCCTAAAGGGACATCGAAGAATAAGACAGAGTCCTTGCACTGGGGAATCTCCCACTTTGGTGACAGTGAGCAAATTTTTTCCAATTAAATGGACACAGCTGTAATTTTGAGCTGGAAGGACCAAAAAGAGCTTCTGTAGTGGGTTTGAAAATGTATCCTCTAGAATTCAACGTGTGCATAAGTGTAGCATTCTCTGCTTTTCTGACTGATTTCATCTTGCTCACTAGCAAGGGGTATTTGTGTGGATTACAAGTTTCCATAAAGTTAACACAGATTCTTCCAATTAAAATGTGCCCTTCGGACTTCCCTGGTGGCCCAGTGGCTAAGAATCAGCCTGCCAATGCAGGGGATACGGGTTCGATCCCTGGTCCAGGAAGATCTCACATGCCGCGGAGCAACAAAGTCTGTGCACCACAACTGCTGAGCCTGAGCTCTACAGCCTGTGAGCCACAACTACTGGAGTCCATGCTTCACAACAGGAGAAGCCACCACGATGAGAAGCCCAAGTACCGCAACAAAGAGTAGCCCCCACTCGCCGCGACTAGAGGAAGTCTGCCTGCAGCAACAAAGACCCAATGCAACCAAATAAATAAATAAAGTTTAAAAATATTTTTAAAAATGTGTCCTTCATCTTACTTCAGTAATAATTATCTTGTTAATTTTAGGTTCAAGTTTCCTGTTGAGATTGGTTTACCTCTTGCTTAGGAGGCATCTTCTCTGTTTCTCCTGTCAAAGTTGGTGTCTGGGAAGAGCAGGCTTCTTACAATCCAGTGGCAGTGGAAAGGCCCTTGGTCTGCATGCTCTGCACTTAGTAACTGCTTGTCTTTGATTTAGTAGCTTTGATCTGGTCTGCTCTCTGGGAATCAGATGCTGGACCTGTGGAGAAATGCATGAGGTCAATTCAGTGCCAAGCTGTTTGCTAGATGTTACTGGTCATGGACTGCAAAGAGCTGAACAGAAATGATGGGCTGGACCTCAGCCAGCTCATGACCTTGCTCTTTCTTTTATGCTCTTGTAATGAAGTGGTCTTTGGTAAAGGATCCTTTACTAACCCTTGTACCATCCATGCAAGGAACACCGGTGGTGAGGTGGGTCTCCAATACATTGGCGAAACAACTCAATTAACAATTTCCTTTTAATGTTGTATAGATCTTTTTGAATTCAAAAAGAATATTTTGGGGCTTCCCTGGTGGTGCAGTGGTTAAGTATCTGCCCGCCAAGGCAGGGAACATGGGTTTGTGCCCTGGTCCGGGAAGGTCCCCCATGCCGTGGAGCAACTAAGCCCACGTGCCACAACTACTGAAGCCCGTGCACCTAGAGCCCGTGCTCTGCAACAAGAGAAGCCACCACAATGAGAAGCCCATGCATCACAAAGAAGAGTAGCCCCTGCTCTCCGCAACTAGAGCAAGCCCGCGCAGCGATGAAGGCAAAATGCAGCCAATAAATAAATAAATAAAAATAAAAAATAAATTCAAAAAAGAATATTTTGTATTTTAGTCACTCTGTTTCTGATTGGTCCTAAGGAAATATCCCTCAAGCATGGATGTTTAATTACTAACTTCCCTAGCAAAGAGATTACTTGACCTCTTAGACCTCCATTTTCTCATGTGTAAATTGGGAGTAACAACGCTCCATTACAATATTGTTGCAACATATTGTATTATTTTGCAATCCATAAGGCCAAGCAGTTATCCTAAGTAAAAGAACAGAACTTTTTCTGCTCTTTACTTCTGCACTTCTAATTCAATATAGAAGCTGTTGAACTAAATTTTTTAAAACCAGTTTTCTTCCTGTTACAGTCATGTGTGGTTTTAATTAAAAACGTGCCAAATGATAAGTATGTAAACATCCTGCCCATGTGGCTATATCTGATTAAGACCAGAGCACAAGGCTTCATGGTCTTCACCTGTCAGTATGCTGTGGTTTGTCTGCTGTATCTTCGGATACACAAAGAAACTTGCAGCATCTATAATTTTTTAAAACTGGTTGTCTCAACACTGCTCTGGGAATAGGGTTGCCTTTGTTTCTGGATATTGGAATTTATTGCATTCATTGCAGACATGTGTGTAATGCATTTAATAGAATTAAAATATCATTACAACAGACAATGCAATTTGCATTGTGCTGTTAAGTCCTCACAACAAGCTGCATTATGTTCTCAAAACAGTTCTTTTTGATTGGAATGATTTGTGTAAAACACCTTACAGAGTGCTATTCATTCATTCATTCATTCATTCATTCATGTATTCAATAGACATAGTTTGGGATTTTTAATTAGCCAGGCATTGGGCAAATGGAGGTGAATTAGACACAGAACTTCTACCAAGAACATTCGAGCCTATAAATTACATTGGCAGGTGAACAACTGAGTTCATGAAAGGGTTACAGGCGGTAGAGTTTCATGCTCAGTAGAATGAGGGGCACAAAAGAGAGGGGTCAGCTGTAGAGGGCTCACAACTCTGATCGGTACCAATTATCATCACACCACTGTGGTTTCCCAGTAGAATTTGACAGGCTCCACTCACAGCCTGATGTAACAGAATTTAATTTCCTGTTCTAGAGTCCTGTGATTCCTGGGATGGGATGAAGAGAGATGCCCTAATACTACTCCTCTGCTAATACTAAGTATTGCTACAAGCCAGCACTTACCACTTACTAATGCCAACTCACTTCATCCTCACCCAAACTCTGTCATCTAGGCCTGATCATAATCCTCCTTTTACGGATGAAGCCACGACACAGAGAGTTTAAGAACCCTGTTCAAGGTCGCACACGTGGTATGTGGCTGAGTTGTGGGTCAAGACAAGGCAGCCTGGCTCCTGAGTCTGTTCTCCTGACCACTGCACTGCACTCTCTCAAGTTCCCTGTGGGACCCAGCTGGCTGGTGTCCTCTCTAAAACTTTCTTCCTTTTCAAATCTTTGATGAGGTCGTAGACTAATATTTCCTTATGTGTCAAAGAAGACTTACCTTCAACAGAGGGTGAGTTGGTCCATGGTGACCCTGCACCCCAAGCTCTGGGGTATAGGGTGCTGCTTGGGACAGCATGCCAGCCCTGAGTTAGTCCCTCCTTTCCAGCTGATCCCTCCCTCGAACAGGGTCTGGAACCCCTAACTGTTAGTGTCTTATCTGTGAGATCTGAATTCCGAGGTAAGTGAGACCATGTGCACCTGGTTCCCTACATGCATCCCTATGTCATCCTGTGGGAAGGGGTGACTGGAGCCCAAGAAGCACATCCTGTGTTCTAGGTGTCTGGCTGATGGTTTCTGGTGGTAGTATGGATTCCAAAACTGCATAAGGAATATTAAATGTGGACCAGAGAGAGAGCATAGCATGAACCCTAAGTGACTGAGCAGATCCTGGTCCTGCTCTAGCACCTGAGTTTAAATTCCAGTTCTGACATTTATAATCAGTCATTGTCATTAATATGTTAGGGGTATAGAAATAGAAGGAGATGGGGCTCAGGTACAATCATGGGGCTTGGGAGTGAGAGAATCAGATGACAAGTAAGTGATTCTTGTAAAATTAATTGGTAGTATTAGAATATTTATGGGGAGAAATGCATGTGTTCAGTTGTCTTTTCTCCCTTTTCACTTACTGGAGTCTCATGGAGAAAGAACAGGCCTGGCAGGAACAGAGAAGCTGTGTCTGCTGACCTGGATGAGGGGGTCCTTCTGGTGGGGAACATGACAGGGCTGTGGACTGACCCGCTGCTGCCCTCAGGGTTGGTCCCACTGAGACCTTCAGGTGTGGGATGGGGAGGGCGTGACGCTGTCTCTGAGCTCTGGTGGGGACTCTGAGGGGTGTGTGTCCCAGAAAGCTTCCTTCCCATGTCTGTGTGCTGAAATGTTGAGAGCTAGGGTGAGGGGGCCACAGGGTGGGCTTGTGTGGAGCGCAGGGTGCATCATGGTAACCCTGAGCCTGAGGGGGTGTGAAGGGTGGAGGTAGCATTTTAGTGACCTTGAATTTTGTCACTATCTCATATCCCCTCACTGCCCTTCTCAGATTCTATACTCGTCCCAGGGCTACTTTCTGGGAGCATCTGGGAGCTTCTGTGATGAGTGGAAACCAGAACAAGGCCGCAATGGCTAAAGTGAGCATAAGTCCCTTCTGCTTTAATCTTTCCCCTCAACCCATCTGAGCTTCCATTCTTGCTGCCACCTTTCCTGTTAAATGAAGAACGAAGGAGGTGGGCTCACTGATGGTTTCAGGCAGCCTGTACCCCCTTCTTTTTTCTCTTTCACATGCCTCTTTTTTACCCCCTTCTCTGAAAATTCACCTGCTAGCAGAAAACTTTCTATTTCCCCTTTCTGTCTGCAGCAGTTCCCTTAAATTAGATTTTTCGTCTTTTGTAGTTATGATTTATAACACAATTGTGTTCTGAGTCCTACCAAGCCAAACTTTCAATATATAAATAGGAAAAATGTGAAGTTTAGAAAACCTTAGTCTTTCAAAACTATTTATTTTCTTCTTGGGACCCCAAAATCCTATTTTGGAGGGCTATAGTCGAATGATGACTCCTACTTTCTCTTTATTTCCTGTAACAGCAATATCTTCCTCTCCTGAAGCATCATTTGGTGAGAAGCTGAAAAGGATATTTCACATAAAATGAAATGTCAATAAAGGAAAAGGGATTCAGCATGTCTAAAAAGCACCATATATATAGCTATTGTGTCTCTGTACCTATGTATCTATGTAGCTATGATCTGTCTGTATCTATCTATCTATCATCTCTCTATCATCTATCTATCTATCTATATCTATCTATCTATATCTATCTATCGATCATCTATCTATCATCATCTGTCATCTATCTATCTATATCTATATCTATCTGTCTATTATCTATCTATCGTCTATCTATCTACCTATCTATCCTCTATCTAATCATCTGTCTATCACCATCACCATCTTCATCATCATCCCATCTATGTAATCTATTTCTTTAGTGTCTATCTATATTTCTAGTTTAATTAATTTCTTTATAGTTCAAACAGTGAAATTCTGTCTTCATCCATAGACCATTCTAAGGTAAATTATGAAAATAATATTAATTGTGAACTTTAAAAAAAACCAAACACAAATTTTGCTTGACTCTAGGGTCCAGGAATTTGTCATTCCCAGTTCTGCCACCTTCTGGCGAGCCTATGAACTGCACACTTGCAAAGTGGAACTTGATACTAATTGCCAAGCAGCATCCATACAGAAGCTAAAACCTTGAAATGCTGGACAAGTGCACTGATACAGTGAGTGGATTACAGTTTGACCATGTGAAAATTAATCATTTAAGTATTTGGAACTCAGACGTCTAGAACCCATCAGGACTATGTAAAGATTCCATGTCTAGTTGATCCCAGGGTTGGGAGTAAGACCTGGGAAAGAGCAGGGGTAAAGATTGGGAGGAGTCATCAACACAGAAGTTTCCGTTGCCTGGGAAACATTCCCCCACCACCACCAGCCACTCCTGGGAGAGGTAGTGACCTAGACCTGGAGTGGAATGAAAGAGAGAGGTTTATTTTTTTTGTTTTTCCTTTTTCAAGAAGATGGAATGATTCAGACTGGAATAGATAGATTTCCAGGTACAGTATGGTAAAAAAAAATTAATATTTTTGCCATCTGGAAAATAATAAATACCTATTCTGCAAATATAATAATAATAATTATTATTCCTGTTCTGGGTATCAATTACAAGTAAATAGGCTGAGATGTGCACAAAATTAACGTGAAAAGATCTTAATAGTAACACTAATTATGTAAAAATGAGGATATGGAATTTTCCTCTCCACCTTCCTCTGTATCCTCATTCTTTTCTCCCTTTCCTCTCGGATAATGATTGGTAAATTATTACCATTAAGGAAGCTATTAATATGTTCCTATTTTCAAAAGGATGTGAAATGTCTACCGACTGCAATTTTTCATAAAACAATTTAAATTTTAAATCAGAATGATGTTTTTTTAACTTACTCTGGGAACTGCAACTGTCAGGTGGGCTGGATATTACCTAAATGTGACCAAAGCATCTTCAAACTGTCCCCTCAGAGAAATCTGCGGCTGGAAGGGGAGGTTAGAGTGTGGCTTTTTGGGGAGAGCCTGCCCAAGGCCTGCTCTCCTCCTCTTCCCATTCCCTCACCTACTACACAGCCAAGGAGCACGCACTGCACCCAGTCTGTGCATCTTCGTTCCCTATAAACCAGCACCTTCAAACCCTGATGTGCAGAAGAAGAACCTGGAATGTCTGCGACACACACACAGAGTCTATTTGCTAGGCCTGGGTGTGGCCTGAGAACTCTCATTTCTTACAAGCTGCTGGGTCATGCAGCTGCTGCCTGCAGGTGGACCACACTTTGAGAAGCCCTGGTCTAAACCACACCCCCACCTCCACAGCAAACAGCAGGCCCTTGGTCACCCTCAGGACCAGGGTTGCCCACTCGTTGTCCCCTCTGGGGAGGACGTGTTGGGAAGAGGCCGATGCTGGTCTTGAAGCAGGCTGGGCTCCATTTGGGCAGAGAATTCCTGGTTCTGAGAACCCAGATAGGTCTAGCAGGGGGATGGCATGGACTCCATCTGGCTGTGCGTGTCCACTCTTCTCATGGCCTCCTCTCCATCTTGGGGAGCTGGTTGGGGGGTAACCTGGGCAGTGTCCTCTTAAGTGCAGTGTCCAGGGTGGGGCCTCTCTGGACTTGAGTCTAAGAGGGGTTCTGCCTGCACATATTCTAATCACTGCACGAAGCCTGTGTTTTGCAGGAAGAAAAATGGTACAAGCACATCAGCCAGGTGGCTCTGAGCCTTGAGCCCCACCTGGCTCTAAGGGCAGGACTGCTGGCCCTGGGCAGCTGCACAGACAGGAGGGAGTCCTTTTGTAAATACCCTGAAGACTACGTCCCCCTCTCATCCTGGAGAAGGAGGATTTAGCCCCAGGTGACAGGTGCCTGCTGGACAGAGTGGTCTTAGGGGCTAAGGAGGATCCTGATGGGGAAACCTTAGGTTATGTCAAAGCCCCGTGTTACTATGAGCCCCTCTGTGCTCCAGGACCCAGGCTCCAGATCATTCTGAGAAGGGGGGAAAGACCAGCCATCTCACCTCCCCAACTTGACGGTTCCCACCTCACCCCTCCACCTTCACCTGTGAATCCTGTGCTGCTGGTCCTCATTTTCTGCTGACCTGATAATTATTCCTGTATTTCAAGCCTTCTTGTAATTCTCTACTTTGGCTCTGAGCTCAGCCAGAGGGAAGATCAATGCTTGATTCCAACAAAGATATTCTCCATGGGCCAAACTATTCCAGCTCTCTGACCCTGGGAGATGTCATAGTCTGTGGCCATCAGCCAGGATGTTCGGGGGAGAGAAAGCCACTCATGCTATTGGATGCAACTCTTCTATGCCAGCCCCGGTCATGGGGGCCTGGTTCTCAGGGAGTCACGGAAGCAGGAGGTCAAAGGCCTGTGTTGCTCATATAAGGAGATGTTGAAGATTCAGAAGCTAATTGGTGTTTGCGCTTCAGAAAGTGGCAGCTGAAGCCTCCGATAGAGTCTGAAATGGTAAAAGCTGTCGCTATTGGCTCTCAGTGGGGAGGATGTCAGGGGATGGGTCTATATAGACCTGTGTTGATGCCCTGATGCCTCCTCACAGGGTGATTTTGCAGCTGGGACTGTGACCTTGATGACTTGGGAGTCAGGATGGCTCAGAACAGACACCTCTCCCTTCAGGGACTCTGTTTCCTCCTCCTCAGCACTGTGTTGAGGGGTCAAGGTAAGAGCTGCCCCTCTTTCTGGGGTCAACAGCAGGGAGTGGATGCCTTGGTAAAGAGAAAAGTCTCTGGAGTGCTGGAGCCGAAGCCTCAGTGTAGATCTTGTGCTTTTGACCAAAAATGGACCACACTGATTGTGAATATTGGTGCCTCTCCCGTGGAGGGTCCACCGGTCATAGTGGCAGATTTTACAGAGAAAAGATGTTTGGTCTGGACTGAGGGAGGTCAGCTTCCGTCCCCTCCACCATCTCCCTTGTTTTCAGGGAGCTTCCATGAGTCCCATTGGCTCCCCGTGTGGGGACGTTCCAGCGACTGACCTCAGCTGGGCCTCTGGGCTGTTCCCTGCTGCGTAGACACTGCCCCTGGGATTCCCATGTTTTATGCAATTATGCTTCTTTAGGCTCTGGTTTTGCCGTGTGTGTGTGTGTGTGTGTGTGTGTGTGTGTGTGTGTAGGGTGTGTAGGATATGTGAGGAGCCTGTGAAGCCTGCCTGTGTGAGAGGAACAGGGCTGCCGAGGAGGGTGTGAGTCCGTTGGGCTGTGAAACACACAGGTGCCCACAGGGCTGGGTGTCATGTCAGCTGCCTATAACCAGATCGTAGATAATCGTGCACCTGCCTGCTTCTTTCTGGCTCCTCTCCTCCAACCCCACAGCCTCCCCTCTGCTTGTTGCAGTGTTTGCCCAGCACTGGGCTCTGTGAGAGGCTCTGCCTCCTGGCCTCACCTGTTCCCACCAGGCATCCATGTGGAGCAGAGGGACCTGCAGCCAGAAGAGGGGACCTCTTGTTTATAGAGAGTAACTGTTGCACAGCACCATTTGTATAAAGTTCCCGAGTCCCTAGCCCAGTCCCCGTGAATTGTCTCCTGACGTGCTGTGGTCCTGGGATGGTCCTTTCCTCTCCCTAGGATCTGCTGTGAATGCTGTAGGGTGCATTTTCTCTCTCATGCTCTCTTCTGTCCCCCTCTGGGGGCTGGTTTCCACTGAGTGAGAGGACATCAGGCACAAGGGATGGGGCTGCATAAAATCTCATCTTCCGCCTGGAGGAGGCAGCTCTTTCAGATTTGGGTGTTGGTCCAGCAGAGACTCAGTAGAGCCCTGTCTCCTCTCAGGGCTCACTGTCTTCCCCTTGGACCTCAGCCTCTCGTTGAACAGCTCTCCTTGGGAAGCCCCCTCCCTCCTCGTCTCTGCTCCTCGAGTGCTGGGCAGGTGATAGTGAAGAGTCTCCTCCTGGGGGCCCTGACTTGCAGAGGTGGGTTTTGGTCCCATGACGGGGAGAGACATGGGTGTTCTGATACCTGGCCCTTTCCTCTTACCAGGAAAACTGTAGGTAATTTTCTCAGTAGTTTTTTAAGAAGCAAGACCACTTCACTAAGGCAAGCACTCTTTTCATTTCCCATGAAACAACACCATTCAGCATTGCGCTATTTAAGACTGTTTTCTTCTTAACCACTGCGCCACCTAGAAAGTCCTAAAACGTTTTTCTTCTACTTCCTGTGATGTTGGACTTGCTCCTTGTTCAACAATAGTCCTGGCCTTTGTGGGCATCTGATGATTTCTGGGATGGGCACACAATCCAGGAGTCTCCATGATGGGCATTGGGAAAAAATCATCCCTTTAAACACAATTGATGCCATTAGACACAAAAGCAGAGACCCTCAAAGACTGTGGATAATTCAGTATATATCATTTTAGAATCTGTTTTTAAAAATTAATAACATATTTTGGACATCACTGACTATTCTTTTACACATTAAAACTTGTTATTGTAGTATTACAAGGATGACATGGAAAATTTTAATTGCCTCCAATTATTTCATTGTATGACTGAAACACAATATGTTCACATAATTACCCGTGTTGTACCCATGTTTGTTTTCAACATTTTTGCTATTATGAAAATGGTGCTCTGAACTTCCCTGTATTTACATGTAAGGACCACCTATGATTCTTTCTAAAAATGAAATTGCTCTTTTATAGGCTATGAACACCTTTAAGGCCTTTCATACGCCAGAAATGTTTGCACTGAATTTTAGTTCCACAAATGCATGAGAATGTTCGTCTCCGCATACCCCTACCAACACTGGCTGTTTATCAAGTTTTAAAATCTTAGCCATTTTTGTAGGCAAAGACTGGCATGCATCAGCTAATTGAATCCCCCATTTTTTAGTTACTTCTTCATGACATTTGTCCTTTTTAGCCACAGATGTTTGTCATTTTTGTAATGATTTATGTTGGAGCTCTTTACGCTACACTATTACTGCTAATACCTACCACTACTACACCACCAAATACCTGTACTGCATTCACTTACATGAACTTATTTGAGTGCACAACAATCTTATAAGGCGGAACACATTTTTTATCTCAAAAAATAGATGAGAAAACTGAGGGAAAGCAACATTAAATCACTTGCCTAAATGAGACAGGTGTAAGTGGTACAGGTATGATTTGAAGCCAAGCAGTTTTTCAGAGTCCTTGTCCCTATTGACTTTTTCCAAGTTGCAAATATACCCCTCAGTTTATTGTTTTCAGTTTACTTTTCCTTCATTTTTAGATTCTTGGAAGTTTCTGATATTAATCATCTATAAAACTTTCCATTTTTTTGTTTCTGCTTTCAGAGTGTTGATAGGAAGTTTCTCTACTTCAAGTTAAATTATTTCATCTTTATTTAAAAATTTTCAAACTATATGTAAATATTGCAATACTCAATGACTGTGTAAGTTGTTTTATTGTATCATAAGAAGTGGTATCTAATTTTATCTTATTTTTCCAATATGATTTCTTGCATTATATCTTTTTCTTTTCTCACTGATGTAAATCCACTTAAAAAACATGTTAAATTACACCATTTTCCTTATTTGCTTTTTGAAATTTATGTAGGCTTTCATTTCAGAAATGCTTATTGAGTTAAAGATGGGCTTGTTGGGGATTAAATCCATACCCTTTGTAGGTCACTAGCTGCTGAGGCCCTAGTGGTGATGAATGAAGTTCCCTGACCCATGAAGCTTGTAGTCTAGTGAGGCTGGGCACCGAAACAAAGATTTATAATAGACTCTGACAAGTGCCATCAGTCAGGACACCAGCAGGGTTAGTTAATCTATCTGGGAGAGGCAGAGAAGGGTCCCTAAAGAAATAAAGTTTAAACTGAGGCCATGCATTCGGGAAATGAAGTAGTTTATTGTTTACAATTTATGGTATTGTTAATAATGTATAGCATATAAATCCATGTATGCATACATATTTACTATATGTCACTTTTAAATAACATGATTTATTTTAAATAGTGTATTTCAACTATTAAAGACTGAGAAATAGTCTAAACTCCCATAACTATTATTCTTCCGTCAATTTTTTTCTGTATTTACAAAAAAAGTGGAGCCCCTCTGATATCATGCCCCCTATAACTGATAACCTCCTTCCCTGTGTAGTGAAGACGTTCTCCTGTCCTGCTGGCCTTTGTCCATACATGACCTTTGCTTCTGACTTGTAAGATTCCCTGTCCTATAAGTCATTGATGTCCCGGTCACTGACTCTGTGTTCTTTCTTGGGTCTAGTAGCAGGACAGTTTCAATAATTGTAGGACTGTGGGGTGCAGCCCAACAATACAACAGTGTATTTTTTGCTGATACTATTTAATTTTGATTGCATCCAAAACTCTACCCTTTTACTTCTCCCCCTATATTTTATGTGTTGGATGTCACAGTTTATCTATTTTTGTAATTTGTAATCATTAACAATTATACTTGTAGCTGTTTTTAGTACTTTTGTCCTTTTTCTAGGGTGAAGTATTTAACACACCATTGTATTATGGTATTAGGGGATTCTGAATCTGGCTGTATGTTTACCTTTACCTATACCTAGTGTGTCATATATATTTCATGTTACTAATTAGCTTCCTTTCATTTCAGCTTGATGAACTCCTGTCAGCATTTTATGTAAGCTGGCCTAGTGGTGATGATCTCCCTCGACTTTTGTTTGTTAGGGAAAGTATTTCTCCATCATTTCTGAAGGACAGTTTTGTTGGGAAAAGTATTCTTGGTTGGCAATTTCTTTCTTTTGGCACTTTGAATATATGATCTCATTCTCTCATGGCCTGCAAGGTTTCATTTGAGAAATCTGCTGATAGCCTGTGGGAGTTCCCTTGTATGATAGAAATGTTTTCTTCTCCTGCCACTTTTAATATTCTCTGTCTTTGGTTTTAGATGGTTTTATTAAAATATGTCTTGGAGAAGACTGTTTGGGTTGAAATTTTGTGGTGACTTATTAGCTTCATGAACTTAGATGTCTAAATTTCTCCCTAGGTTTGGGAAATGCTCAGCCATTATTTTCTAAAATAAGTTTTCTATCCCTTTCTCCCTCACTTCTTCTGGGACTACATGATGTATACTTTGTTTCTCTTAATGGTGTCCATGATTCCCATAGGTTTTCATTATTCCTTTTCATTCTTTTTTTCTTTTTGCTCCTCTGATTGGATAATTTCAACTGATCTCTCTTCTAACTCATTGATTCTTTTGCTTGGTCAAGTCTATTGTTGAAGCTCTGTTTTGAATTCTCTAGTTCACTCATTGTATTGTTCAGCTCCAAAGTTTCTGCTTAGTTTTTGTTTGTTTGTTTGCTTTTAATGTTTTCTATCTCTTTGAATCTCAGTGAATTTACATGTTCCCTTCAGATTTGGCCCGCTTTCCCTTCTTATTTTATCAGGTCTTTAATGCTTTTAAGATAATTTTTGGTAAATTAATTCTGCTTTTTATTTATTTTCAGCAGATGAGATAGCCTCAGTAATAGCCTACTATTACAGATAAAATCTCCTGGAGCTTTTTACAGTAATGAAATCATCTGCTTGTTTGTGTCACAAACTATATAAAAGCTACATGAAGGCAAGGACATTGTCTTATTATTTTCTGCCTTTACAGCACTTAAAAAGGACCTGCCTCTCCATAGATAATTTTAGTGTTAATAAAAGTAGCTTCTTGTGTGCTTTCAGGATCCTATTTCAATCCTTTGCTCTCAGCTCAATATCAGACTCCTAAAAAAATCTCTGAGTAAGCATCACAAGATGCCTCTCTCTTTCTACTGTCTCCTTTACCTTTTCCCCATTTATCTTTATTTCCTTTCTAGAACGACCCCTCCCCCCGCCCAGTTCTATAGACTGAACTATCTTCCTCCAAAATTTATATGTTGAAGCCCTACCTCCCACTGTGCCTGCATTTGGAGATAAGGGCTTTAGGAGGTAATTAAGGTTAAATAAGGCCATAAGGATGTGGCTCTAATCCAATAGGTGACATTATAAGAAGAGGAAGAGATTGATCTCCCTCCCCGTCTCTCTGTGTACATGTCCTGAGGAAAGGCCAGGTGAGCACACGGTGAGGTAGCAGTGGCCTGCAAGCCAAGAGAAGAGGTCTCAGAATGAACACTGCTTTGCCTTGAAATCTTGTAATTATAGCCTCCAGAGCTGTGATAAGATAAATAAATTTCTGTTGTTTAACCAGCCAATCTGTGGAATTTTGTGGTGGCCGCCTGCCTGAGCCGACTAACACATCAGGGCTCTTTTCCAGTTCAGCATTTCCCAAGATGTTTCCCTCTTTGATGCACCATTTCTATTTTCCAGAGTGAAAGCCTACGGGGCTAGGGGTAGACCTGAGCAGTGTGAGTGGTACCCCAGGGACTACATCTTGTTAGATTATAAGAAAAAGCCTCATTTCCTGACCCAAATTCAAAGCTAATGGAGATGATTCTAGGGCCTCAGGAAACTCACTTCTCTATTCCTGATAGGAAAGCAGAAGCCTAGGACACTGGATGAAAAACTGATGGGACAGGGAGAGGTGGTTTGGGTCCCAGTTCCAGGTGGGACCAAGCAGCAGAACTGGTCACACAGGAAGAAATCTCATCTGGATGAAGCAGTTAAGGCACTCATACAAATCTCCAGCTTGTTCATGCCTCTGTTTTCTGACTCAGAAGGGAAGCCCTATATTAGGTATATATTGCTCTGCAAAAAGTTATTGCCAAACTTGGCAGCTTAAGTCAACAAACACCTAGTATCTCACAGTCTCTGTGGTCAGGAATTGGCATGGCTTACCTGGGTCCTCTGACTGATGATCTCTTACAAGGCTACAATCATATGAAGGTTCAACAACCCCAACCTACTTACCTGGATGTTGGCAACATTCAGGCCTTGGTGGACTGTTTAACTGAGGGCATCAGTCCCTTGCTGGCTGTTGGCTAGAGGCCTCCCTCAGTCCTTGTCATGAGGGTCTCTCCATACACAGCTCCCAGCTTGGCAGCTGGCTTCCTCAGAGCAAGAGAGAGGGCAAGATAGTCACAAGGGAGAAACCAGGGTCGTCTTGAAACCTAATCTAAGTGACTTCTCACCACTTCTCCAGGTTCCACTTATTATGTGCATGTTACTAGATACATTCGAGTGTGGGCCTTACACAATGATGTGAACACCAGGTGGCAGGAATAACTGGGACATTTTAGTGCCTGCTTACCATAGTCCTTTGTTCCTAAGCTAGATGAGAGTGTTCCCTGAGGGACAGAGAAGGAGAGGGAACATTCCTTCCTGCATCATGGGCCATGAGCAATAACTGAGATGGGGAATCTGGGCCCCTAGTAGCCTTGGGCACATCTACGGGGAGGGCAGCATCCAGAGTCCTCTGAAGGCCTGTCCTGGTGACCCTGGAGGTGGGTTCTACAGGCTTGTGGGAAATACTTGGGTGCCTCCCTTCCCAGCTCCATGTTCAGTGATGCCACATTGGTAGCATAAAATTGGTCATGGTAGGAATCTTTACACCAGAGAAATCAACAAATGCTATACATTGGGGACTTCTTTTTTTCCCCTCAGAGAGCTCATTTTTTAATAATTACCAAAACACTATAGCATGGTCTCCTAAAGTCTCTCCTGTGTCTTGTGTTCTGTGTCTGTGTCTCTCTTGCAGCTCTGGAGCTGAGGCTGAAGGATGGAGGCCACCGCTGTGAGGGGAGAGTGGAAGTGAAGCACCAAGGAGTATGGGGCACAGTGAATGATTATCAATGGAGCTTGATGTCCGCAGCTGTGGTGTGCAAGCTGCTGGAGTGTGGAGCTGCTGTTGATGCTCCTGGAGGGGCTTATTTTGGGCCAGCAGTTGGCCCCATTTGGTTTTCCTCTGTTTCCTGCAAAGGGACAGAGTCATCCCTCTTTGACTGTACACATTCTGGTATCAAATCGTATCATAATTATGGCTTTTCCCACAACTGGGATGCTGGAGCAGTCTGCTCAGGTAAGGCCTGTCTGGTCTGGAAGGGGATCCCCAGCAGGAAAAGCCTCAATCTCAATCCCAGAATAACTATGAGAATATGGATCACAGACTTTAGAGCATCCTTGGGTGAAGACTCCAGTCACACAGTGATTCTTACAGTATTAGGTGCTCAACGGGGTGCAAGGGCTTGCTTGACCCTGGACAGTAAAGCCTGCAGACCTATTGGTCACTGGGCCCTTCAGGTCTTTATGGTGTGTTATTAGAGGCAGAGAGGTGAGGTCAAATGCTTCATACAGATGCAGCTGCTGGGTTGGACCTCTATGACTTTGTTTCATCATGGTAGCTGTTTTGTATTTGTTTATGAGATGGTCACTCAGGTGCAGCCAAAGAAGGGGACATAGGAGAGGTACCAAGAAACAAAGTTTATTATACTCACAGGTCTTAGGCAGAGTCATCACACAATATAAGGGGGTCACATGGGAGATGCACCAATAGACCAGGCTCAACCAAGCAGTGAGGACCCGAAAGAGGGAATGAAGATTCGTGGACAAGTGACTATACTGGGGGTCAGGGTGTAGTTACACAAGGAAAAGGCATGAGGGGATTTCACTGGTGCATTTCAATGTACTAGGTCACAGCCAGGGGAGGAGAAGAAGGGGGATTTGTGGCAGGGGCTAGTCTTATCACATTGGTGCACTTGGTCACCTGGGTGGGGTTCTCACATCCCACCTGTTGGGGATATTGAGGCTTCAGGAAAATATGAAGTTTTAAAATTTACACTATGGTAGCTTAAACAAAGCAAGTACAAAGGGCAATGAGGATAAGAGAAAGTGTAGTGAGTCATAAGAAGTGCTCAATACTGTCTAAGTGTATTTGACCTGTGCCAAGGTGGATGCAGTAAAGACAGCAGTGAAACTAGGGTGTGAGTGGATGGTCACAGAATCTGCCAGAGATGTTTCCAGTGTTTATCACAATGGTGGATGTGATGCCCAGGACTTTAATCCCATCAGAACAGCTGGAATTGAAGAAAATATTATCAGCTATCACAGTGAATTCCCAACTGTAGGTTGTTGGGTCTTAGGAAAAGGCCATTCCTTGTGATGGGATGGTGGAATGGGGGATCCCTGAGAATATAAGCAGTAGGTCCTTAGCAGCCCATAGCCAATGAGTTCTTTTATGTTATGTTGGGGAAGATCATTGGAAAAGTCATTTTTTCCAATCTCACCTTCAGCAGATTTTTGATGATACTAGTTGAGGTCCCTAAAAAGCAATTATTTTCATTTTACAGAGCTAGTTTATTGAGGTATGGTTGACATACAAAAAGATGTTCATGTTTAATGTATACAACTTCATGATTTTGGAGGTATGTATCCATTTGTGAATCCACTACCGCAGTCTATACCATAAACCTATTCATCTCCTCAAAAGGTTTCTTCCATCCTCTTTGCTATTATTATTAAAAATTATTTTCAAGGTTCATTTGAATTTCAGTTTGGATTTTTTTACAAAAAGTCTTTTCTAGCACTTTAGGTAACATTCCTTATTGTCACAATGTCCTAACTATGATTTTGACTGCAAATAAGCTTGTGGAAACAGTACACAGGGCCCTGCCTTATTTTGATAATTCAGCCTCTAAATAAAAATGGAGTGTGTGATGTTGGAACTTTGTGTGATATTGGAGTTTCTAACGATATCACTGTAAGATAATTGAAATCAAACTCTTGGAGTTTCTTCCTCTCAATTTTAGGAGTTGGGTTTGGAAGAGAAATTTCAGCCTCCGTAGTGGATTGGTGGAAGTGACAACCTGTGTTAGGAGAAATCCGGAGGTAGAAACAATGACCTGAGAAGAATGTAGAGGAGTTTTATGAAATAAAGAGGAGATTTCAGCGGGTTCAGGAGAAAGATTTGGGAGGGGCTTCACAACTTGAGAAGGACTGCAGTACTGAAGTGCACAATGGTGAGAGGATGAGGATGCAAGGATTGCAGGAGGGGAGGCTGGGATCAAGATGCATGTCACCTCGTACATTCACCACGGCTTCTGTGTTACACTTCCTTCCTGCTCTCATTCCTTCCCGCCCTCTCTTCGTTTGTCTTGATGTGAGAGTCATTTCTGAGCTCTGTGGAAGAGCTGGCATTTGAAGGCTGCAATTTTCTTAGTGGGAAGTTTTTATAATATGGATTCTATTTCTTTAGCAAATATAAGACTACTGAGATTTTCCAATTTTTGGGGGGTATCAGTTTAGGGTAAGTTGTGTTTTTTAAGTAATTTGTTTTCAAGGACTCAGCACATTTTATATAAAATTTTCAAATTAGGATAAAATTAGTTAATATCTCATTTCTTTCACTTTTTTATTTAATTTTTAAAAATTATTTATTTACTTATTGGCTGCATTAGGTCTTTCTTGCTGCACACAGGCTTTCTGTAGTGGTGGAGAGCAGGGGATACTCTTCACTGCAAGCCCTCTCTTGTGGCGGAGCATGGGCTCTAGGCGCACAGACTTCAGTAGTTGCGGCATGCAGGATCTGTAGTTGTGGCATACAGGTTAGTTGCTTTGCAGCATGTGGGATCTTTCCAGACCAGGGCTGGAACCCGTGTCCCCTGTATTGGCAGGTGGATTCTTAACCACCAGGGAAGTCCCTCGTTTATTTTCTTTCATTTTATTTATTTATTCATTTATTTATTTATTTATTTATTATCTGCATGGGTCTTCATTGCTGCACAGGGGCTTTCTCTAGTTGTGGTGAGTGGGTGTTACTCTTCATTTTGGTGCACGGGCTTCTCATTGCAGTGGCTTCTCTTGTTTTGGAGCATGAGCTCTAGGCGTGCAGGCTTCAGTAGTTGTGGCACATGAGCTTAGTTGCTCCACAGCATGTGGGATATTCCCGGCCCAAGGATCAAACCCATGTTCCCTGAATTGGCAGGCAGATTCTTAACCACTGCCCCACCTGGGAAGCCCACTTCATTTCTCTTAAATGTTGGGAAGATCCACAATGATATTCCCCTTTTCATTCCTGGCATTGTTAATTCATGTTTTCTCCTATTTTTTCTTGATTGCTTGCTTGATTCCTTTTAAAAGAATAATCATTGACGCTATTGTATTTCTTTATTGTATATTTCCTTTCTATTTCATTGATTTCTGTTCTTAGTTTTCATTTCTCTTTTTTTTCTGCTTGTGATTTGCTGTTACTTCTGTAGATTTTTGAGATGAAATCTTAGATCATTTATATTCAGTTTTTTCTATTCTAATGAATAAATCAAGGAAGCGTCAAGACTCTAATTGCTCATTCAGTTGTAGCCCACTAATTTTGATAGTTCATAATATATTTTGTATTTTATCATCATGAAATGTTTCTTCTTTTTCTTTGTATATACCATTTTTTTAATAGCCGTACTTTGTATGATGCTAACACAGACACTACATCTTTCTTTGATGAGTGCTTGCAAGTTACATCTTTTTTACCTTTAATATGTTTTTATTTTTGTATTTAATGTATCTATGTTTTTGTAGAGGGCATATAGTTTTGTTTTACTTTTATCCAGTCTGATCATCTTGGTTTTATTTGAAGTGTTTAAATTATTTAAATTTAAAGAATTATTGATTTAGTTGTTTAGGTCTACTAGCCTATTTGTTCTATATTTTCTGTGTTCCTATTTTAATCTGATTATTTTTACTATAATATATTATTTACTCTATGGGTTTATTAGCTATATCACCTGTTAAGAGTTTACCATAATGTTGAAATTATTATTCTTCAATCACATCTTACCTTCAGATAATATTATGTCCCTTAACATATAACATCAGACCTTACTGTAGTACACTTCCATTTCCCTGTTCTTGTCATTTGTGCTATCTTTGTCATACATTTTACTCACAAATTTATTATAAATCTTATAACATGTTGGTGTTCTTTTTGCCTTATTCTGTTATTTCAAAAATGAGAAAAAGTTTCTATATTTACCCACAGAATTATCATTTAGAACAGTCTTTATAGCTTTGGGTAGATCCAAAGTTTCATCTGTTGTCATTTTTCTTTAGCTTGAAGACCTTTCTGTAACATTTTGTGTAGTGTGTGTCTGGTGGCCTCAAATTCTATTGTCTCTTCTTTATCTGAAAACAGTTTGATTTTCATTCAGTTTTGAAGGGTATTTCCACAGGTGACTGAATTCTAGGTTAGCAATTTTCCCCACAGTACTTTAAGGACGTTTTTACATTGTCATCTGACTAGCATTGCCTCTAACAAAAAGTCAGTAATACTTATTTTTTTCCCTTGTATATAATGTGTCAGTATTTCCTGGCTGCTTTTAGGTTATTTTGTTTCTTTGCTTGTTTATCGCTGGCTTTCAGCAATTGCATTATCAAATGCTCTGGTGTGGTTTTCTTTACGTTTATCTTGTTTTAGGTTTGTTTAGCTTCTTAGATCAGTGGGTTTATAGTTTTCATTAAATGGAAAAATTCCATCCATCATTTAAAGCTATTTTTCTACTCATTCCTTATTCTGAGTCTCCAAATACACACATTTTTTTTACATGATTTAATAGTATCCCAAATGCCATTGAGTTTCCATTTGTATTTTCTTGCCTTTTTCCCCTCTCTGCTTCAGCTTGAATAGTCTCTATTGCTATGTGCTTAATTTCCCAATTCTTTTATTTTGCTGTGTCTAATCTCTTTTTAAGTTGAGATAATTTTTCTTTTTTAAAAAATGTTTTCTTTCTTATTCTTTTCCCATTATTTATTTTTTTAATATACTTTTTAAAGGTATTTATTTATTTATTTATTGGCTGTGTTGGTTTTCTGTTGCTGCACACGGGCTTTCTTTATTTGCAGCGAGCAGGGGCTACTCTTTGTTGTGGTGCTGAGGCTTCTCAGTACAGTGGCTTCTCTTATTGCAGAGCACGGGCTCTAGGCACACAGGCTTCAGTAGTTGTGGCACGTGGGCTCAGTAGTTGTGGCTTGCAGGCTCTAGAGTGCAGGCTCGGTAGTTGTGGTGCATGGGCTTAGTTGCTCCGTGGCATGTGGGATCGTCCCGTACCAGGGCTGGAATCCATGTCCCCTGCATTGGCAGGGGGATTCTTAACCACTGTGCCACCAGAGAAGTCCAAATCCAGATAATATTTTGTTCCATATATTGATTTCTTCCATTTTAGGAGTTCCATTTGGTTATTTTTTTCTAGTTTTTTTCTGTTGGCTTTATCTTTGTGCTTCATTAAGCATATTTGTATTAGTGGCTTATGACCTTGGCAGCCAATTCAATAATCTCTGTAATTTCTGAATCTGTTTTTTGTGATCTCTCTTTTAAAAATTTTGTTATGAGTTACATTTTTCTTTTTCAAAAGGTCTTGTATTTTTTTGGTTGGATATTGGGCAGTCTTTTAACAGAAATAATTCTAGCAATAAATAATCAGAATACACACCGAAATCAGGTAATTGTGCTTGATGAATTAAAATTTTTTTTCATTGATTTATGTTTCATTCTCTTCAAAATATGTTCCTTGGATGACAAAATGATGAATTTTTATTTTGGTTTCCCTCCTTTAGTGTCAAAACTCCCTGTGATCCCACCTTCCTTGCCACAAACCCCACCTACACTGTACTTTTACGGCCGTTGCTTCCTTTTTTTCATTTTCTTTTCATCTATTTGTATCTTAACTTCTCATTTTATTTGCTCGTCTGAAGTGGGAGAAATGGGAAAGGATGACAGGGTTTGATGGTATATGGGGGAACAGAAGGTGATAAAATACACTAAAAACTTATTTAAGTGTTTTATGTCCTTTATTCATATTGAGGCTTTTATAACTCAGAACTCTCCAAATTAGGGCTTACTTGCTTTCTGCTTCCTTCCTCTTACTCTGTCTGTCTGTCTGTCTGTCTCTTTTTTTTTTTTAGCAGCATGCCATCTTTCAAAATTATGAAACATTTATGAATGAAATTAAAGGAGATACAGATAAATGAAAAGGCACCCTTTGTTCATGGATTGGAAGAATCACTACTGTTAAAATGTCTATTCCACTCAAAGTGCTCTGCAGATTTGATGTAATCTCTATCAAAATCCCAGCTGCACTTTTTTTTAGAGTGTTCAGATTTATGTTTTGACACGTGTATACACTTGTGAAATCAAGATACTGAACATATCCATCACCCCAAAAGATTCCTTGTGTCCATTTGTACATCCGCTCCACCTCCACCTTCCCAGGCAAGCATTTATCTACTTTTTGTCACTGTATATTATTTTTAATTTTCTAAAATTTTATACAAATGGACTCATACAGAATATATTCTTTTTTGTCTGGCTTTTTTCAACACAGATAAATTATTTGGAGATTTATTCATGTTGTATAAATCAGTAGTGCATTCCTTTTTATTGCTGAGTAGTGTTCAACTGTATGGATGTATCACAGTGTATCCATTCATCCCTTGTGAACACTTGGTTTATCATCAGTTTTTGGCAGTTACAAATAAAGCCACGATGAGCAGTCTTTATATGGAGTATAATTGATTTTCTTTTAAGTAAACACTTAGGAGTGGAATAGCTGGATCATATGATAGGTGTATTGTTTAATGTTTTAAGAAACTGTCAAACTGTTCTTTAAATTTAAAAATTTTAATTTTAAATTTTACATTGGCACTAGCACTATAAGAGTTCATTTACATCCCCATCAATGTTTGGTCAGTCAACTTTAGCCCTTCTAATAGATCAGTAATGGTATTTACTGTGTTTTTTAAGAAATTTATTTTATTATTATTATTTTTATATGTCTTTATTGGAGTACAATTGCTTTACAATGTTGTGTTAGTTTCTGCTGTATAACAGTGAATCAGCTATACGTATACATATATCCTCATATCCCCTCCCTCTTGAACCTCCCTCCCACCCTGCCTATCCTACCCCTCTAGGTCATCACAGAACATCAAGTTGATCTCCCTGAGTGGCACTTTTTATAGAAATAGAAAGAAATCTTAAAATACAATCTAAATATGTTTAATTTCCATATGTTTATGAAGTTTTCTGTTTTCTTATCATTATTGACTTTTAGTTGCATTCCACTGTGGTCAGAAAATATACTTGGAATGATTCCAATCTTCTTAATTTGTTAAGAGTTGTTTGTCACTGAGCGTGTCATCTATTCTGGAAAATATGCCATGTGTGCTTGAGAAGAATGCATATTCTTCTGCTGTTGGGTAAATGTTCTATATGTATATCTGTTAGTTCCCTTTGGTCTATAATGTTGTTCTGGTCTGCTGTTTCCTTTTTGATTTTCTGCCTGAATGACCTATCAATTATGGAGAGTGGCATGTTGAAGTCTTCTACTATTACTGTATTGCTTCTACTTCTCCCTCAAGAGCTGTCCATGGTGCCTTGTATATTGAGGTGTTTTATTTTGGGTATATATATATATATTTATATACATATATCTGTAATTGTTATATCTTTCTGTTGAACTGACCCTTTTATCATTACCTCTCTTATGACAGCTTTTGACTTAAAGTCTCTTTTGCCTGACTTTGATCTCTTTTGGTTATTTGCATGGATTGTCTCTTGCCACATATTCACCTCCAGTCTATGTATGTCATGAAATCTAAAGTGAGCCTCTTGTAGGCAATATGTAGTTGTGTCTTTTTTTTTTTTTTTAAATCCACTCAGGTACTCTACATATTTCAGTTGGAAAGTTTAGTACATTTACATTTATAATCATACTGAAAGGGAAGGAGTTACATTGCCATTTTGCTAATTGTTTTCTGTCTGTTTTACACTTCTCTAGTTCCTGCTTTCTGTTTTTTTCTTTGTGGTTTGGTGACTTTTCATGATGGTATGCTTTGACTATTTTCTTTTTATCTTTGTGTATGTACTATACTTTTTATTGTAGTTATGATAGAACTTGTATCAAGCATTTTATAATTATGGCAGTCTGTAACAGAAGTGCAGTGTTATTAAGAAAACAACTACAAAATCATGCAGAACTACATTTTATTCCTCCCCCAGACTTTAAGTGATTGATGTCAGAATTAACTTCTTTATATATTCTGTTTCCATCAACAACTCTCTGTGATTATAGTTTTTCTTATTCTGTATCAGCCTTGGCTGATCTTGAATTGTGTTTTGTGTTCTCTGAGGCCTGTGTGTCTGGCAAAATCTCTGATGAGCTTTTCAGAGTCTCAGCTATTACCTTTGAATTGACAAAGTCCTCAGGGAAGTGGCTTACCTTTCCCTTTACTTCTCTCTGAGAGCTTGGCTCCAAAAATGCTCACTGGCTTGGTAGTTCTACAATCATATTAAAAGTACTGATACTTTCTTGTTTTTCTAAAGTCATTCTTGGTGCAATGGTTGACTTAAAACAGGAATTGTGGTATTGTTAGAAGCAGAACTCTCTGTGCAGAAGGTGAACTCTAAAATTATGATAACTTTACTGCTAAGTTACAGCTTTCATCTCAGAACCCATCACTAGGTCATTATTTAGCTTGATTCAATTTCCTCTTCTTCAGCCCTCCCAATCACTTGATCATTCCTTTTTCTGCAGGAAACCAGACCCAGGTGCTGCCCCAATGCAACCACTCCCTGTCTGAACTAGCAGGATCTGCAGCCTCAGAGGAGAGCCTCGCCAGTTGCTCAGGTGAGGGTCCCACAGGACCAGAGGACCCTTCTCATCCCTGTGTCAAGGCCCCATTGTCCCATTTCTCTCTCCTCAGACAGCAGACAGCTCCGCCTGGTGGACGGGGGCAGTCACTGCGCCGGGAGAGTGGAGATCCTTCACCAGGGCTCCTGGGGCACCATCTGTGATGATGGCTGGGACCTGGACGATGCCCACGTGGTGTGCAGGCAGCTGGGCTGTGGAGAAGCCCTCAGTGCCACAGGGTCTGCTCATTTCGGGGCGGGATCAGGGCCCATCTGGCTGAATGACCTGAACTGCGCAGGAAATGAGTCCCACGTGTGGGGGTGCCCTTCCCAGGGCTGGGGGCGGCACAACTGCAGACACAAGGAGGATGCGGGGGTCACCTGCTCAGGTGTGTGCTGCACATTGTCCACAGGCTGGGGCAGGGGGTGGGGGCATGGAGGAGGGGGGTTCTGAGCCCTGAGGGAGAGTTGTTGAAAGGGCCAGAGAAGGATGCTTCCTCCCATGCAGCCTGTCTTCCTAGTAGATGTGAAGATTATATGCTTTCACTTCCTCCTGCAGCAGCTGAGGTTCTGGTCCCTTCTTCTCAGCAATATTTCCTGGCAGAGCCATTTTTTAAGTTTCCACTTGAAAGCAGGTTTCTCTCTTCAGTTACCTATGGTACTAAAATATTGAGATCCTATTGGTATTTTAATGTAATTGATTTTAAAAAGCACGAATTTATTATTTACAGTTCTGTATGTTAGAAGAATGGCAAGGGTCTTAGTGGGCTAACATCCAGGTGTCCACAGGGCTGCGTTCTTGCTGGAGGCTCTGAGGAGGATTCCTTTTCCCAGCCTCTTCTAGTTTCTAAAAGTGCCCTGCATTCCTTGGCTCAGAGCCCTCTTTCTTCCTCTTCAGACAGAAAACAGTGACTCTTCTGACTGTTCTTCCTTAGTCACATTTCCCTCTGACTGGAGCTGGGAAAGGTTATCCATTTCTAAGGATAGTGGGTCTAAGGATGTGATTAGACTGGGCTCATGTGGTTAATCCACAGTATTCCAGCTGAATCTCAGCATCCCAAACCTTATGTTCATCATATTTTTAAAGTGATTTGTGACAGGTAAGGTAACATATTCACAGGTTCCTGGGATTGGGATGTGGACATTTGTGTGTCCATTATTCTGCCTCCCTCCCCAATATCCACACCACATCCCTTTCACACACTCTTTTAGAGGTTTTGTTGGGAAGCAGGATTCTGCTTCCCCTCCCTGCAAAGTTCACACCCAGTTGGTCTTCCTCTCAGGTCGTATCCATTACATCATTGTGATAGAAATAGGAAAAGAGTATAAATGTACAAAATCAAGAAAAAAGGGAGGCAAATTTCAGTCTTGTTCCCTAGTGGGTGTCTCCTCATCTGGGTCAGGGATGAGTGTCACAATTTCTGGGAGAGAGGGAAACCCAGAGCACTGAGTGGAGGGCTCACTGTGTCCTGTTTCCCCCTTTCAATCTCAGAGTTCCTGGCCCTCAGGATGGTGAGCGAGGACCAGGAGTGTGCTGGGTGGCTGGAAGTTTTCTACAACGGGACCTGGGGCAGTGTCTGCCGCAGCCCCATGGAAGACATCACCTTGTCCATCATCTGCAGACAGCTTGGCTGTGGGGACAGTGGAACCCGCAACTCTTCTGTTGCTCTTAGGGAAGGTTCTAGACCCCGGTGGGTAGATGGAATCCAGTGTCGGAAAACGGATGCCTCTCTCTGGCAGTGTCCTTCTGATCCTTGGAAATACAGTTCATGCTCTTCAAAGGAGGAAGCCTATGTCTTGTGTGCAGGTGACTTACTGTCTCTTTCTGTGTGTCTGTCACAAACTTGTAGGATGTTGTTAGTGTGATTTTATATTTTCCAGTCAAAGTGATTAGTTTCAGTTGAGTCTAAAACATGTATGTGTGTGCATCTGTGTATGTGTGTGTTTGTATTTGTTGTGGGCTGTGGAGACAAGTAAACAAGTAAATAGATAATTTGTGTTAGTGATAAGATGCAGTGGATGTCTCAGGCCATTACATAATGAGGCCTCTGTTTTCACTTGTCATTTGTACTGAGCCAAGGCCCTTAGATAATTTTGTTTGGGGACAAGACCAGCTCCAGCTGCCCCTGATCCAGCACTTCCCATTGTTTGCTCCTGCAGGAAGGAGACCTAAGAGCTGTCCAACTGCGGCCCCCTGCACAGGTACACCAGCCCCTCTCTCCTCCCCTGTGACTCTCAGGGGCTCCTTCCTTGCCATCAGGGGCAGTAACAGGTGGTACTGCTGTCTTTTCAGACAAAGACAAGATCCGACTCAGGGGAGGGGACAACGTGTGCTCAGGGAGGGTGGAGGTCTGGCACAGAGGCTCCTGGGGCACAGTGTGTGATGACTCCTGGAGCCTGGCAGAGGCCGAGGTGGTGTGTCAGCAGCTGGGCTGTGGCCACGCCCTGGAAGCCGTGCGGGACGCGGCATTTGGCCCTGGAAATGGGAGCATCTGGCTGGATGAGGTGCAGTGCGGGGGCCGGGAGTCCTCCCTGTGGGACTGTGCTGCGGAGCCCTGGGGGCAGAGCGACTGCAAGCATGAGGAGGATGCTGGCGTGAGGTGCTCTGGTGAGTGGAGGGGCTTGGGATGTGGTCTGGTTGAGCTGGGGCAGCGCTGGGGCAATGGGCTGGGCTGGGGTGTGGTGGGATTTGTATTCAGAAAGCACCCAGGAGCTGTAGCTCTGATCTTGGACGGGGGAGCTGGGAGGACTCAACACTGATGCTGTGGTGACTGAGGGGTGATTTCAGGGCTCAGGAGGGAAGAAGGGCTGCCCTGCATCCTGGCCAATTCCCGTGCTCCAAACTTCTGTCTTTCTATTTAGGTGGAAGAGCAACTTTGCCCCCCACTCGAGCAGGTACTGTGCCATGATCCACGGGCAGGGGAGATATTCAGATCCCTGGGACCTGCTGTGTGGACTCTCTGACAGAATTAGCCACTCAGGAAAGGAAAGATCCTGAGAAACCAGGGCATTTTCCTTGGGAAACTCCCCCTGCCTTGGTTCACGGGACCAGAAATTTCTCATGTCCATGGGCCAAGGGAGGCTGGTTCCTGTGCTGCAGGATCTAAGGCTTTCCTACCTGCCCACGAGGGTCGCTCCTCATCAACAAGGTGCTGGTCCCAGGGCTTGTTCGATGCTCTGGTCTTCTGAAGCAGAAGGAAAGGAGTGAAGCTGGGAGCCTGGTCCTCAGAGGCTGTCTCAGCAGGGAGGCTCGCTGATAATCTCTGGCTCTCCCTCTGCCCACACTGGCTAGAGCTGAGTTGAATCATCTCAGGACAAGACCTGGGGGAGCCCAGTCACTGTCAGTGCAGTTGTGTCTGAGGCTGGGATTTCATTGTCCAGAGCTCCCTGCAAATGCTGGCATAGGGAGTTTCCGTGTGTCCAGGACCTTCACCAAACCCTCTTGCCTTGTTCTCCTTAGGGACTAGACCAGAATCAAATCCTGTTCCTGACATCTTCTCCCTGCCTGGGATCCTCTGCCTTATCCTGGGGGCCCTTCTCTTCCTGGTCCTCATCATCCTGGTGACTCAGCTGCTGAGATGGAGAGCAGAGCGCAGAGGTGGGTTGCAGGGGGTACTGAGTACCATGGAAAGTGTGTGGAGACAGGAAATGGGGCCAGGTGTGAGGAGGGGAAACCTGGGCCAGGTCTCTCTTCTTACCCCCATGAATCTGCAGAACTCCATCTGCTGCATCTTAAACTCTAAGGGCTGAATATACAGAGGTTCTTAGGATTGGGTTGTGAACACTCATAAGTCATGGCCTCTTCTGTGAGACCAGAAAGAGTCAGGGTTGAGCTGTGGGTTCGGGGTCACACAAGGGCAGAAGGAGCAGACAAGGTGCATGGGGTGGGAGACTCTGCAGAGGTCCCAGCAGCCCTGAGGGTTTTTCTACACATGAGCCTCGGGGAGATGGAGGGTTAGCCTGCTTGTTCAGGGTGTCTAGGGTGCAGTCTCTAACCTGCTGGTGGTTTCTCAGCCTCACCCAGTGTAGAAGATTCTCTTGCTGAGGCCGTGTACGAGGAGCTTGATTACCTTGTGACAGCGAAGGAGCATCTTCTGGGCAGCACAGGTGGGTGTCTCTGTCCTGTCCTCCTGGGACCTCTGGTTGTCAGCCACAACTGGCTGTGAGCTGTTTTCCCAGCATCTTCAGACCCCACATCTGCCCCAGGTTCACAGCGGCAGACCCTCCAAAGACAGCAGGATGGCCTCTCCGGAGCCCCTGTGAGCTCCCAGCCTCCCTCTACAGGGCAGGAGCCAAGCCTGTCCCCCATTTCTTCTCAGCCTTAACACAGGTCCCGTGGGTGTGGGGAGGGTCATTCTGTTTGTTGTGTGATGTTTTCCCCACACTAGGGTTCCCGTCAGATGACCTGGTGACTAAACTGCCATATTACACCGGAGATGGTGAGGACCACGGTGACTATAGATGTGCTGCAGGTAGTAGAGGTGGACCTGCCTCACTGGGTATTGGCGGTAGGAAAATTCCCCTGATAGGGATGAGATCCAAGGGGAACAATCTTCCTTTGGGACTAGAGGGATCCCTTGTTTCCAGATGAGGTCTGTCCTCCCCTTTCTCTGGCTTTTCTGTGATGTCTCATGTTGGGGCTGGGCTCTCTGTGTCCAGAATGACCCTCATTCAGTCACAACAAGCCCACATTGTTTTAAAAAATAATATCTGGGAAGCATAATTTGTCAAAATATTTTAATACTGCTCATTGGTGTAAGTGTTGCTTTGAGATATGTAGTTTTTTAAAATATCTTTATTAGTTTGAGATTTGTAGTTTTAATAAAGAAATACTGAGATTTAAAAAATCATATTTTGGTTTATGGGCACATCAAAATGAAATACAGCTTTAGGAAAAAATCTCTTGAAACAAGGAGTGAGTGATGTCTCTACTTCACTGTTCAGAAACTCTGGGTAATAAGGGATCGTAGGTATTTCCCAAACCGACCCATCTACTGTGCTTTCACCTGAACCCCTTGTCTTCCCTTGGAACCCCCAGATGAGAGGAATGATGCCCCTGGTGAGGGTTATGATGATGCTGAAGAGGTACCCGTGCCTCGGGCTCCTGCTGCTTCTATGATGAGCCAGGGGGACCTGCCCCCAGAGGAGGAGGATGGGATGAGGGCCTCTCAGACAGGTGAGTGGGGTTAGCTGATCTCCTGTAATCTTTGGTCTCTGTCCTGGAAAGGGTGAATTTGAGCTCTCAGTGCCCATCCTTCCTGGAGATTCCAAATTTGGATGACCTCATGTGTGTGACAGCATCACCTCTAACATACGCCATCTTTAATGCTGCAAGACACCTTGGGAGGGAGGAATCACTCTGTTATTGGGGTCTGTGTCTCCAAATTGTGCAACGTAAATGTATCACTTTATGTGTGATGTGCTTGCATTAAGACTTATAGATTAGGGAATTTCCTGGTGGTCCAATGGTTAGGACTCTGAGCTTTCACTGCCAGGGCCTGGGTTCAATCCTAGCGGGAGGAGGGCAGCGACTAAGATGTGGCACCACTGCCAAAAAAAAAAAAAGCGAAAGACTTCATAGATTAATTGAGCATATTTACTGACTCCAAAAATGGAACAACTATTTTGATAGCATCTTTGTGTTGTCTCGTACATGAAAGGAAGTTAGAGGTTTAAAAAAAGATACTGCAGTATTAGAATTTGTGAAGCATTTTGATAATTGAAGCTGCGCTCTGTTCACCTGTTGTCACTAACATGTACAAAGTCTATGATATATGGTGACCTTAAATATAAGCCATGGTGATGGATCATAGGCTCAGAATTTGTGGGCAGCTAACGGCAAATCTGCTCCAGATGTTTCAGTGGCCAGGAGAAAGCGCTCATTCTCTGGAAAAGAGTAATTCTCCATCTGAGGGCCTGTGTGGTGCCTGGGAGGGGCCATCTGTGGATGCTGCCTGTGATAGTATTTGTGGGCATTTGGGAACACAAGTCAAGGCGACTAAGAGCAGAGTTGGATTGTCAGTGAGGAACTGAGATTTTTCCTGTCTCTGGTCTTCCTCTCATTCTAAATTCACATCTGTCATTTGTGAAAGGAGAAAATCTTAAATTTGTTTTTATGATTCTTCCCATTCTTTGGGCCATCTCCTTGCAGATTGTATAAGCCAGGAAGCAGGTCTTCACAGAGCTCCTGTGTTGGCCACAGATGTCTTATTATCCACAGATTCCCAGAAAAGCTGAGGCCCCAGATCCAGATCCTGATAGGACAGCCCTGACATATCTGTGCTGTAATTGATGTGAAATAGCCTGAGCCCCGCTGAGCACAACCTGGGTCCCCAGGGATGCTTTGTCACCACCACTTACTTGACTTGCTTCCACCACAGGGCCTGTCTGGTCCCTTTGTCTCAGTTCTAATCAAACTTCTCTCTGCTATTTCAGGCTCTTCTCTCTGCTTCTCTAGAGAGGCAGCTGATCCTGGGAAAGGAGAAGAGAGCCCCTGGCTGCTCCAGGGAGAGAGAGGGGACCCTGGGTATGATGACGTTGAACTAAGTGCCCCTGAAACAGCCACAGTGGCTTTCTCATGATGTTATATTAAATGTGAGATGAGGCCCCAGATATTCTAACTGCCTATATTCCAATAGAGTGTTGCTGATCTGTAATTGGGTTATATGGAAATTGCTGAAAATGAAATGTTTTGAATAAAATAACTTTTTGCTTTGTTGATAATTTAATGTTTCATGTCAAATGAGGATTGGTCCTCAAAGGAAATGCAAGGTGAGTAAGCTAACTTTTTCTTTCACCTCCCTCAAAGGCTAATGAAGGCATGACTTCGCCCAAGCTCAGAAATTCTCCAGGTCACTCTTATTTAGACAAAGAACTCTAAACTTGGTCCACACTCACACCCTCATTCCTAACAAAACAAACTCATGGAAAAAACTCAATCCTGAACATTCCCGTATGCTCTTCTCTGAGATGTCACATCACCTGTTTTTAACCAGTCTTGGGCACCAGATTGGGTGTGAGTTTCTAAGTCAAGGGTGGAATGTTAGTTGGTGGGAGAGGATGAATACCGCTTTCCTTATCCTGCCTAATTTTTCATGGGTCAATTAAAAATCTAATTCTACATAATTACCTTTTCCTTTTCCCACTCTAATTCCCCAAGTTAGCCTCTCCATGTATTCCTCTAGCCCATCCAGACTTCTCCTCGCTCTTCTCTCATGTCTAGTTGACGATCCAATGCTTTTACATTCAGTCTTTCCTCTCCATCACTTCTTATTTCTTCTTATTTTCTGTAGAAGTGGCCAAAGATTATATTTCCAATACACCCCATTACACTGTGAACACGTTTAGGGGCTGCTGAACTCATACAAGAACTGAGAGCGGTGGCCTGGTCATGAGCTGAGCCCAGCCTGTTACTTAGTTGGTGGCTCTGGATGCTGTCCGGGGGTCCAACCTACTCACTATTGCAATGTTTGTAATTTTTGGCTGGGCATGGGGATTGGAAGATGCCCAGGGTTTCTCCCCATGCAGCTCACATGGCCATTTGCCATTTGGAAGTGATGAAGTAAATGACAGAGTAAAGTATACCCACCAAGAATGTTATATTTTATTTCTGATGCATGGTGTTAATGAAGCCAACATAGCTGGTTACTATAATTTTGGATGATAAAAATCATATACAATTAAGGGAGAGGTGGGTAGGACAAGATTTACCACCCAGATCTGGGAGAGTTCCAGGATGAGCCTGTTATGCATTGGGTGCTCAAGAAGCAGCCAGGATCCGATAAAGAGACTTTCAGAGTGTTTAGATCAGGGAGATCAGAGCATCATTCCAAGTGACCCATGTTGCTTGTGAAGGGATCTTTTGTGAGGAGTGGTTTTGGAGGGTTTATCATTCCAGGGTCTGCCACAAAAGCCAGAATGCTTAGTAGTAATTATCACAAGGCAGCCAGAATGTCATGTGGAGAAAGAATTTATAGGAAATTCTTTCTTATTAACAGTGCAGTTAGTATATTAAGCTTGGAGGCCTGTCCCATGTTATTTGGAAGGACCCACTGGAAGTCCCTAGATTTTCCTGAAACCTCACAGACACTTCACACTCATAAATACTTTATTCTAGGCAGAGTAGAGAAAGTCGCAAAGGCAATAAAATGTCAGGGACTATGTTACGTACTAAACTTTCAATGTAATAACCTGTGTGGCAGGTAATAATATGATTCCTACAGGGAAAAAAAGTTGCAGGTTTCCCTAGGGCAGCATCACCAGGCATCACCATCAGAGAATGTGTCAAACCCTCCACAGAATTGGTCATTTCATTGATAACTGCACAAAGAAGCTAGGCAGAGAGGATTCTGAAGTTGTGCAGGATAGGTGTCTAATACAAGTTTACTACAAGGTCAGAACAAGATGATAAAACTTGGCACAGTCAGATATTATCAATCTAGAGTCCCAATTTTTGGCTTGGGTGACATGGCTTAAATGAAATTCTCTCTCTTTTTTAAAATTTATTTATTTATTTATTTATTTATTTATTTATTGGCTGAGTTGGGTCCTCGTTGCTGCATGCAGGCTTTCTCTAGTTACTGCAAGCAGGGGCTCCTTTTCATTGTGGTATGCAGTTTTCTAATTCCAGTGGTTAATCTTGTTGTGGAGCATGGGCTGTAGGCATGCCGGCTACAGTACTTGTGGCTTGCAGGCTCTAGAGCACAGGATCCGTAGATGTAGCACATAGGCCCAGTTGCTCCATGACATGTGGGATCTCTCTGCACCAGGGATCGAACCCATATCCCTTGCACTGGCTTCCGTGTACCACCAGGGAAGCCCTGGAATTCTTTCTTTTAAGTAATAAATAAATCTGTAGTTGCGGTGCCCTCAGATTTGATATTTTCCTCGCTTCATATGAACTTCTAAGACTGTAGTACCACCATGGATGTATTATTAAACAAGGCCAGGTAAATCACAGAACATTCCCAAAATGAAGCCTTAATAAAAAAAAGTAGGCACAAGCAGAAAATCTATCTTTAGAGGGGCCCCAAAGTGTCAGCTGTATCTTCTAACCATCCTTTTTCCACACTGGGACACAGATGAGCTCTAATTATGCAGACGGTACAAATTAGCTCAAAAGAAGCCATACAGGTTTCCTTTTCGCAAAGTTTTTAGACTTTACTATTCATGTAGGTAAAGAACGTATGTGATTAATGTCCACCACCTTGTAAATCATATTCCATGAATCAAACCAAGTTTATTTATTTTTGTTGATCTTGATTGGATGGTTATATTCTGATAAAATACTTAGATAAGAATTTCCTTGGGTGTCTTCCATCTAATGAATCCCATCGGAATGCTTTGAAGGAGGGCTGGTTGAGGTTAACACTGCCCTAAAGTGCTGGAACAAGGATTCAGCCAATTCACCTCCTTCTGTCCTGGCCCCAGCCCTATCCTCCTCTCACCAGAGCAACTCACTCCAGCATCCTTCTCGTGTTGTGGTTCATCTGCCCCCAGGGGTCCCTAGCAGGAGCGCACAGGGAGTTCTCCCTGCCCTTGCAGTGCACCTCCTCCAGCCAGATGCTCCTGTTTCCAGGGCCCTTCCTAGGTAATTTTCCAGTTCAGGGAAGCATTTCTAAATTTAGGTGAGAACCAATTAAGCTCAATCTCTGTTTGAATAAATGATCCAACAGAAGTAGAAAACATCATATGCAGATGATCCCTTAAGAGGAAGAAAAAACTTCAACTGGAGGGAATCCAAAGATTTGCTACGGCCAACTCTGGATCAATAGCAGATGGTGCCAAATGACCTTAGTAGCAGCTCTGCTACCATTTCCAAGATTACCTTCTGTTTTCTACTCCATTTACCCAGGATTACAAAGGAGTGGAGGTTAACGGCATAGACTCCAGAATCAGACAGCTTGGCTTCACAATACTGCATTTGCTAGCTGGGTAAACCTGGATGAAGTTTTAACTTGGTTTTCTTCTCTGTAGAATAAGGATGTTAATAAAAACTCTATCTTATAGGATTGTTTTGATGATTACATGAATTATTACATATAATCACTGGCAATATTCCTTGTACATAAAGGGCTTGCAAAGTGCTTTTTGCTTAAACACATTCCCGTCCCCCCTCATGGCAGCACCTCCAATAGCCCCTAATTCTGTTGCATTGCCACTTCTCCTTTAACCCACACTGGGGCTTCATGGAATGCTTCCTGTGACCAATTGACTTCAAAAAAAACTTCAAGTTTGTGTTGTAGATGGTTCTGATGATATGTGGGCATTACCTGAAAGTGGATAAGCTCAGTATTTTAGAATCCCTCAACACTGGTCCTTCCAGTCAGTGGAAAAGGAAATCTTTTCAGTGGACAGAACTTTGAATACAGAATTTAATTGTCTATTTTGCTTGGAAGGAGGAAAGGTCATAAGTTATGAATCTATACTGATTCGTGAATAATGGCTGATCACTTGGTGGATGTTCAGAGAGTTAGAAAGAATAAGATGGAAAGATTGAGACAAGGAGTTGGAGAAGAGGTGTGCAGATAAACCATTTGCAAGGGCACAAAGTATGAAGATATCTGTGTCCCATATGAATGCTCACCAAAGGTCATTATCATAGAGGTGGTGCTCAAAAATCATTTTGACACGATAACATGCTCTGTGGAGGGGAATCAACTGCTTTCCCAAGCTACTTCACTGCTTGCTCATTGACTTGTGAACCACGTGGCAATAGCGTGAAGAATATAAGTTATAAATGGGCTTAGCCATTTGTCTTTCCCTCGTCAAATCTGATCTGGTTCCAATTTTGGTGAGTATCAAACCTGATCATTGCAGAACCCAAAGCCTATTTTCTGATGTTACCCTGCATCCTTGGAGATGAACCTGTTCGCAGGCTAACTTCATTAGATCTCTTCCATCACGGATAAGGATGTGGTTAGTTTCCTTACTGGAATAGACCCTTATTCTGGATATAGATTTGTCTCCCCTGTGCACAACACTTCTTCTTGCGCTATCATTGTTGGATTTGCTGAATCGCTTCTTCACCATGATGGTATCCTACCTAAGAGTGATTCTGTACTAGGAACTCACTGTACAACAACAAAAGTCAGGCACTGTGTTCATACCCACAGTATTCCCTTGACTTACCATGCATCATTTCATCACTCAGTAGTAGCTGATATAATTATGAAATGGTTTGTTGAAGACTCACTTATAGAATCACATGAGCAACAATTTGAGGGCTTTACGGATCTGTCCTATAATATGCGGTATATGGTCAACATCAGTGACCATGGTGATTTCTCCCGTAGACAGAAAACACAGGTCCATGAACAAAGAGGTGGGAATGGCTTTCTTTCCCACCATGATCTATAACCACATTTGTGCCTCCTGTTCCTGCAACTTTGGAATCTTTGATTTATAGGTTTTAATCCTCAAGGGAAGAATACCTCTACCAGGCTCCACATTCATGGTTCCATTGAAATGGATGTTGAAACCACCACATGTCATTTTGGATTCTTCACAGGAAAGAACAAAGGGCAATGTGATAGGAGGAATAATGCCCCTCCCCCGAGACATAATCCACAGGACCTGTGAATATATTACCTTACCTGTGAAAGGACTTTGCAGATGTGATTATACTAAGGATCCTGAGACATGAAGAATATCTGAGCAGAAAATTAACAAGTAAGGAGACTGAATCAGTGATCAAAAACCTCCCAGCACAGAAAAGACAAGGTCCACATGATTCCATTTATAATTATACCAAACATTGAAAGAAGAATTAAAGGCAGTAATTCTTGAACTCTTCCAAAAAATTGAAGAGGAGGAAATATTCCCACCCTCATTTTATGAAGCCAGGTTTACCCCAATATACCAAAGGCAGGTGAGGACATCACAAGAGGAGATAAAAATAGGCCAACATCCCCGATAAAGGATGAGTGCCTCAAACTCCCTGTTTCTTGGTCCTCTTTCATATTTTCCTTTGATTTCTTATCTTCCCATCTCACTGTTAAGGCTCCATCCTGCTACACAACCTGAGCTAATGTGGTAACATGTAGTAACAGATTTGTGGGTGGGCATTTAATTTCATTTTTGAGTGACTACTTTCTTTCTCCTTTGGGACAACGGCTATGAGTTACAGATCAGGGAGGACCAGACTTCTTGGGCCACTGAGTCTCTTGGGAAAATAGTAGAAATCTGGACAAACCTATCCTGCCTCTTCATCCTGACCTTGCTGCTCCTCTTCTACCTGTTGTGCAGAACAGTTGAGTTGTCTGGGGTCTACAGCATCCTTCAAGATCAGCTCAAGAGGACTCTCCGTACACAAAGTGAAAGACTAATTAAGGTGTTTATTTTTTAAAGCAAATAAACTCCTTTTGCCTTCGTTTTTTCTCCTTCCTTATGTCATATAGGTGGTGTAGCAGTAGTTTTTTAATCATAATTTTTGTTCTTGTGATATTCCTGTATGGTTTTACTTTAAAAGCAGCCAAATGATAAATCATATATAAGTAACCCATCTCCTTCTTTGGGTCTGATTAAGACTGAGAGAAGCCACATGACCTCTACCTCTTCGTATGTTGTGGTTTGTCTTGTGTATCTTTTGAGACAGAGATTTGCAGCGATCCCTGTTATACATTTGTTAGTAATAAGCTGCTTGTTTGTGAAGATCAAAATTTACCTTGTTAATTACTGACACCTTATGTCTTTGAAATGAAAGTATCAATAACTTAAATAATGTCCTAAAATATTTCTTCTTACTTAAGGTACTTTCTCTTAAGTGTCTAGCACAGGGCCATTCTGTCATTCAATAGGCATTAGTTGACCATCTGTGAAGTTATAGAGAGTGGCAATATAGAGCCATTCTCCTCAAAATCTAGTTTAAGAGATTGTGACACATAAAGAAATGATCTAAATTTTCAGGCATTCTGGTAGCCTTACCTGGGAGGTAAAACCGGGGCATAAAGGAGGTATGTAGGTAGAGGCCTTACCCCAATCCTGGGCCCTGGCAGGGTCCCAGCAATTACCTGCAGGCTGCATGGGCCTTAGTTAGCATGCACTGATGGGGAAGGAATCAGTGGTAAGGAAAAGAGAATCTGTTCACAGATGTTTTAGTGTTAAAGGGAAGAACACAGTAGCTGTATTTTCAGTGTTCTTAGGCTGGTCTTCGGGCAGGACTGAGCTGTACCAAAGCTCCATGGACAACAGAGCACCAATGTGGGAGCACCAGGCTTTGAACTCTGAGTATCACAGTGGTGGCACTAACCTTGGGCTTAAATGGTTTAAGAATCACCACTGGCAAGAAGGCAAAGTGTTCTGAGTTAATTACATGAACTCTGATCAGAGGAGAATTAATCCTGAAGCTAGTGAAGCTTCATCTTCATGGCCTCTCACTGCACCAGCCCCTCCCAAGGCCCGAGGGGGCCCTAGTGCTTTGCTCACAAGGGCATAGGTTTTGAATGTGCCATTGTCTTGTGCTGAAGAAAAGAAGCAGTTCAATAAAATCATTTCTTTTTTTAAAGGTCAGAATCTTTTAATGTATTTATAGGATAATATTTTTACTAATTTTAAAGCACTATTCATATTTTTTTCTTTAAAAAAAAACCTTTTATTGAAATACAATTGACATACAATAAACTGCATATATTTAAAGTGTACAATTTAATAATTTTTTGATTAGTAACGTATATATGGAATACCAATCTCCCAGTTCAATCCCCGCCCTCTGACCGCTTTCCCCACTTGGTGTCCATATGTTTGTTCCCTACATCTGTGTCTCTATTTCTGCCTTGCAAACCGATTGATTTGTACCATTTTTCTGTATTCTGCATATATGTGTTACTAAAGGAAATTTATTTTTCTCTTTATGACTCACTTCATTCTGTATGACAGTCTCTAGCTCCATCCGTATATCTACAAATGTCCCAATTTAGTTCCTTCTTACGGCTGAGTAATATTCCACTGTATACATGTACCACATTTCTTTATCTATTCGTCTGTTGATGGACATTTAGGTTGCTTCCATGTCCTGGCTATTGTAAAGTGCTGCAATGAACATTGTGGTGCATGTATCTTTTCGAATTATGGTTTTCTCTGGGTATATGCCTGGGAGTGGGATTGCAGGGTCATATGGTATCTCTATGTTTAGTTTTTCAAGGAACCTCCATACTGTTCTACATAGTGGCTGTATCAGTTTACATTCCCACCAACAGTGCAAGAGGGTTGCCTTTTCTCCACACCCTCTACAGCATTTATTTGTTGTAGATTATCTGATGATGCCCATTCTAACTGGTTTGAGGTGATACCTCATTGTAGTTTTGATTTGCATTTCTCTAATAATTAGTGATGTTGAGCAGCTTTTCATGTGCCTCGTGGCCATCTGTATGTCTTCTTTGGAGAAATGCCTATTTAGGTCATCTGTCCATTTTTTGATTGGGTTGTTTGTTTTTTTGATATTGAGCTGCATGAACTGTTATATATATTTTGGAGATTAATCTTTTGTCTATTGATTCATTTGCAAATATATTCTCCCATTCTGAGGGTTGTCTTTTCACCTTGCTTATAGTTTCCTTTACTGTACAGAAGCTTTTAAGTTTTAGGTCCTAATTATTTATTTTTGTTTTTCTTTCCATTACTCTAGGAAGCGGGTCAAAAAAGATCTTGCTGTGATTGATGTCAAAGAGTGTTCTTCCTATGTATTCCTCTAGGAGTTTTATAGTGTCTGGCCTTACATTTAGGTCTTTATTTTAAAAAAACTTATTTATTTACTTATTTAGTTTGTTTATTTATTTATTTATTTATTTATTGGCTGTGTTGGGTCTTCTTTGCTACACATGGGCTTTCTGTAGTTGTGGTGAGCCTGGGCTACTCTTCATTGTGGTGTGCAGGCATCTCATTGCAGTGGCTTCTTTTGTTGTGGAGCACAGGCTCTATGCATGCAGGCTTCAGTAGTTGCAGCACACAGGCTCAATAGTTGTGGCCCACCAGCTTAGTTGCTCCATGGCATGTTGAATTCCCCTGGCTCAGGGATCAAACCCATGTCCCCTGCATTGGCAGGTGGTTTCTTAACCACTGTTCCACCTAGGAAGTCCCACATTTAGGTCTTTAATCCATGTTGAGTTTATTTTTGTGTATGGTGTTAGAGAGTGTTCTCATTTCATTCTTTTGCATGTAGCTGTCCAGTTTTCCCAGCACCATTTATTGAAGAGGCTGTCTTTCCTCCATTGTATATCCTTGCCTCCTTTGTCTTGGAGTAGTTGACCATAGTTCATCTCTGGGCTTTCTATCCTGTTCCATTGATCTATATTTAGGTTTTTGTGTCAGTACCATATTGTCTTGATTACTGTAGGTTTGTAGTATAGTCTGAAGACAAGGAGTCTGAGTCCTCCATCTCCATTTTTTTTTCCCCTCAAGATTATTTTGGCTATTCAGGGTCTTTTATGTCTCCATACAAATTTTAGGATTTTTTGTTCTGGTTCCATAATAAATGCCATTGGTAATTTGATATGCATTGCATTGAATCTGTAGATTGCTTTGGGTAGTATAGTCATTTTCACAATATTGGTTCTTCTGATCCAAGAACATGGTATATCTCTCCATCTGTTTGTGTCATCTTTGAATTCTTTCATTAGTGTCTTATAGTTTTCTGAGTACAGGTCTTTTACCTCCTTAGTTAGGTTTATTCCCAGGTATTTTATTCTTTCTGTTGCAGTGGTGAATGGGATTGTTTCCTTAATTTCTTTTTCTTATCTTTTGTTGTTAGTGTGTAGAAATGCAAGAGATTTCTGTGTGTTAATTTTGTATCCTGCAACTTTACCAAATCCATTGATTAGTTCAAGTAGTTTCTGGTGGCATCTTTAGGATTTTCTATGTATAGTATCATGTCATCTGCAAACAGGGACAGTTTTACTTCTTTTCCAATTTGGATTTCTCTTATTACTTTCTCTTCTCTGGTTGCTGTGGCAAGGACTTCCAAAACTATGTTGAATAGTTGTGGAGAGAGTGGACATTCCTTGTCTTGTTCCAGATCTTAGAGGGAATACTTTCAGTTTTTCACCATTGAGAATGATGTTTGCTGTGGGTTTGCTGTAAATGGCTTTTATTATGTGGAGGTAGGTTTCCTCTATGCCCACCCCCTGAAGAGTTTTTTTTTTTTTTTATCATAAATGGGTGTTGAATTTTATCAAAAGCGTTTTGTGCATCCATTGAGATGATCATGTGGTTTTTATCCTTCAATTTGTTAACATGGTGTATCACATTGATTGATTTGCATATATTGAGGAATCCTTGCATTCTAGGGATAAACCCCACTTGATCATGGTGTATGATCCTTTCAGTGTGTTTTTGGATTCAGTTTGCTAATATTTTGTTGAAAATTTTTGCATCTAAATTCATCAGTGATATTGGTCTGTAATTTCTTTTTCTTTCTTTTTTTTTGGTAGTATCTTTGTCTGGTTTTGGTATCAGGGTGATAGTGGCCTCATAGAATGACTTTGGGAGTGTTCCTTCCTCTGCAATTTTTTGGAAGGGTTTGAGAAGAATGGTTGTTAGCTCTTTGCTAAATGTTTGATGACATTGAGCTGTGAAGCCATCTGGTCCTGGACTTTTGTTTGTTGGAAGATTTTTAATCACAGGTTCAATTTCATTACTTGTGATTGGTTTGTTCATATTTTCTATTTCTTCCTGATTCAGTCTTGGAAGGTTATACCTTTCTAAGCACCTGTCCATTTCTTCCAGTTTGTCCTTTTCCTGGCATATAGTTGCTTGTAGCATTCTCTTATGGTGCTTTTTATTTCTGTGGTATCCTTTGTTACTTCTTTGGTTTCATTTCTAATTTTATTGATTTGAGTCCTCTCCCTCTTTTTCTTGATGAGTCTTGCTAAAGGTTTATCAATTTTGTTTATCTCCTCAAAGAGCCAGATTTTAGTTTTATTGATTTTTGCTATTGTTTTCTTTGTTTCTATTTCATTTATTTCTGCTCTGGTCTTTATGATTTCTCTTCGTCTACTAACTTTGAGTTTTGTTTGCTCTTCTTTCTCTAGTTTCTTTAGGTGTAACGTTAGATTGTTTATTTGGGATTTTTTTTGTTTGTTTGTTTCTTGAGGTAGGATTGTATTGCTAAAAACTTCCCTCTTAGAACTGCCTTTGCTGCATCCCATAGGTTTTGGATCATTGTGTTTTCATTGTCATTTGTCTCTAGGTATTTTTGATTTCCTCTTTGATTTCTTCGTTGTTTAATAACATATTGTTTAGCCTCCATGTGTTTATACATTTTACAGTTTGTTTCCTGCAGTTGGTTTCTAATCTCATAGTGCTGTTGTCAGAAAAGATGCTTGATGCACTTTCAATTTTCTTAAATTTACCAAGGCTTGATTTGTGACCCAAACTGTGATCTATCCTGGAGAATGTTCTGTATGCACTTGAGAAGAAAGTGTAATCTGCTGTTTTTGGATGTAATGCCCTATAGATATCTATTAAATCATGCTGGTTTATTGCATCATTTAAAGTTTATGTTTCCTTATTAACTTTCTATGTGAATGATCTGTCCATTGATGTAAGTGGGGTGTTAAAGTCCCCCACTATTATTGTGTTACTGTTGATATCCTCTTTTAGAGTTGTTAGCATTTGCCTTATATATTGAGGTATTCCTATATTGGGTGCATATATATTTATAATTGTTATCGCCTCTTCTTGGGTCAATCCCTTGATCATTATGCAATGTCCTTTCTTGTCTCTTGCAATATTTTTTATTTTAAAGTCTATTTTATCTGATGTGAGTATCACTACTCCAGCTTTCTTTTGATTTCCATTTGCATGGAATATCTTTTTCCATTCCCTCACTTTCAGTCTGTATGTGTCCTGAGGTCTGAAGTGGGTCTCTTGTAGACAGCATGTATATGGGTCTTGTTTTTTATCCATTCAGCCTGTCTGTGTCTTCTGGTTGGAGCATTTAGTCCATTTACATTCAAGGTAATTATCTAGATGTATGTTCCTATTACGATTTTCTTAATTGTTTTGTTTTTGTAGGTTCTTTTCTTCTCTGGTGTTTTCCACTTAGAGGAGTTCCTTTAGCATTTGTTGTAGGGCTGGTTTGGTGGTACTGAATGCTCTTAGCTTTTGCTTGTCTGTAGGGCTTTGATTTCTCTGGTGAATCTCAATGAGATCCCTGCTGGGTATTCTTGGTTGTAGGTTCTTCCCTTTCACCACTTGAAATATATCATGCCACTCCCTTCTGGCTTGCAGAGTTTCTGGTGAGAAATCAGCTGTTAACTTTAGGGGAGTTCCCGTGTATGTTATTTGTCATTTTTCGCTTGTTGCTTTTAATAATTTCTCATTGTCTTTAATATTTGTCAATTTGACTACTATGTGTTGTGGCATGTTTCTCCTTGGGTTTATCCTGCCTGGGACTCTGTGTGCTTCCTGGACTTGGGTTCCTCTTTCCTTTCCCATGTTAGGGAAGTTTTCAACTATAATCTCTTCCAGTATTTTCTCAGGTCCTTTCTCTCTCTTTTCTCCTTCTGGGACCCCTATAATGTGAACGTTGGTGTGTTTAATGTTGTCCCAGAGGTCTCTTAGGCTGTCTTCATTTCTTTTCATTCTTTTTTCCTTATTCTTTTCAGCATCAGTGATTTCCACCATTCTGTCTTCCAGGTCACTTATTTGTTCTTCTGCCTCAGTTATTCTGCTATTGGTTCCTTCTAGTGTATTTTTCATTTCAGTTATTGTATTGCTTATCTCTGTTTGTTTGTTCTTCAGTTCTTCTAGGACTTTCTTAAATTTTTCTTGCATCTTTTCGATCTTTGCATCCAGTCTTTTTTCAAAGTCCTGGATCATCCTCACTATCATTATTCTGAATTCTTTTTCTGGAAGGTTGCCTATCTCCACTTCATTTAGTTGTTTTTCTAGTGTTTTATCTTATCCCTTCATCTGGTACGAAGTCCTCTGCCTTTTTAATTTCTCTATGTTTCTGTGGCTCTGACTTTCAGTTCCTCAGAATGAAATACTGCTGATACTACTTGATACTGCTGTCTGCCCTCTTTTGGAGGAAGATATCTAAGAGGCTTGTGCTACTTCCTTATGGGAGGCACTGATGGTGGGCAAGGCTGGGTGTTGCTTTGGCAGGCAGAGTTCAGTAAAACTTTAATCCACTTGTCTGTCAATGGGTGGGGCTGCCTTCCCATCCTGTTGGTTGTTTGGCCTGAGGTGACTCAGCACTGGCACTTACAGACTCTTTGACAGGGCTATTGGTGGACTCTGGGAGGGCTCACACCAGTGAGCACTTTCCAGAACCCCTGCTGCCAGTGTCCCTGTCCCTGCAGTGAGCCACAGCTGCCCCCCACCTCTGAAGGCCACCCTTCAACACCAGAAGGTAGATCTGGTTCAGTCTCCTATGGGGTCACTGCTCCTTCCCCCTGGGTCCTGGTGCACTCACTACTTTTTGTGTGCCCTCCAAGAGTGGAGTCTGTGTTTCCCCCAGTCTTGTGGAGGTCCTGCAATCAAATTCCACTGGCCTTCAAAGTCTGATTCTCTGGGGATTTGTCCTCCTGTTCCTGGACCCCCAGGTTCAGAAGCCTGACATGGGGCTCAGATCCCTCACTTCAGTGGGTGGACTTCTGCGGTATGACTGATCTCCAGTTTGGGAGTCACCCACCTAGTGGTTATGGGATTTGATTTTATCATGAATATGTACATCCTACCATCTCATTGTTGCTTCTCCTTTGTCTCTGGATGTGGGGTGTCTTTTTTGGTGAGTTCCAGTGTCTTTCTGTTGATTACTGTTCAGCAGTTAGTTGTAATCCCAATGCTCTTGCAAGAGTGAGTGAGCAAACATTCTTCTACTCCACCATCTTGAAATGTCTCCAGTAAAATCATTTCTGACCCAAAGACCAAGAAGGCAGTTAGAAGCACCTGAGCATGAAGCACTAAATCCAGGAATCAGATTTGCTCAGGAAATGAAACAGAAACTGAAGAGGTTTAGAAAGTGACTGCTGCCTTTTCATTAGTACAGGGTTGGTGGAAGGATAAAAAGAAAATCAAACATGATGAATTGACTAACCTAGAGGAAGGCAGAGCTGTTTAAGGATGAAGGTCAAGATGCGAAGAGACAAAAGCAGGGAGATGGGAGCGTGACTGTCAGCACAAATTGTTTCACAGGGAAAAGGAGACACACCAGGTGCAGGTGCTCTTAAACAGGGCTATGGATCTATTTGTTTGGCCAGTCAAAAATGGCGACTGAGAACCAGCGCAGCCCAGCAGAGAAAGCAAGGTGAAATGTGAGGGAGCAGCTTGGGATGAAGACACAGAAGGAGGATGAGATCCGAGAAAGTACTGAGAAGCCCCTTCTTCCCATGACAGATTCTGTCTTCTTTTGAAGTCTTCTTTCTCCTTTGAATCAGTCAGAATAGACTGTTCTGCTGCTGGAACAGGTGATCCCCCAAATCTCCGTGGTGTGCGTGTGCACACACACACTCACACCCACACACAGATACACATACACACACATTTATCACCAAGCTACAAATCTACATGGCCAATGAGTCTCCACCATGCTGCATATGTACCATTTGTAACATGCAGCTTCTGGGGCAAGAAAGAGAGAGACTAGAGAATCATACTTGGGCTTTTCACTGCCTCCACACAGAACTGACACAGGTGACACCCACCCACGTTTCATTGGCCAGAACTAGTCATTGGGGGCTAGGAAAATACATATTTGATGACTATTACTGTCTATGCCACCTCCTTCAATAAAACAGTTGATAGCGATGTTGTCAGTTTTTTCTTGCCTTGGAGAAGGTTCTGAGGTAAAGGTTTGTGTAGAAACTGAAGTCTTATGAACACCCCTCATGTGGGGTTTGAAGGCATTTTCTCTATGAGTCCTTTGGCTGCTGTGTCTCTGACTCCTTACATCCACTTCAGCCTGTGCTGAGTGTGATTCATCAGATTTGTGCTTCCCCTGTCCCCACCACCTTCTCCTGCCCCCGTGTCACTAACTGCAGGGTTATTTTTAGCCTATGTTCATGCATTCATTTCTGTAAATTATCCAATGTTTAAGTTCTTACTATGTGCCTTTACTTGGCCCTAAAGGGACATCGAAGAATAAGACAGTGCTTGCACTGGAGTATCTCCCAATTTGGGGACAGTAAGCAAGTTTCTACAGATTAAATAGACACAATTTTGAGCTGGAAGGACTAGAAAGAGCTTCTGTAGTAGGCTTGAACATATTTCCTTTAGAATTCAAGTATGCATAAGTGTATTATTCTCTGCTATTATAACTGATTTCATCTTACTCACTCGCAAAGGGTGTTTGTGAGGATTACAAGTTTCCATAAAGTTAACACAGACTCTTCCACTTAAAATGTGTCCTTCAGATTTCCCTGGTTGCCCAGTGGCTAAGAATCTGCCTGCCAATGCAGGGGACATGGGTTTGATCCCTGGTCAGGGAAGATCCCTCATGCCACAGAGCAACTATGCCTGTATGCCACAACTATTGAGCCCAAGAGTCACAATTACTGAGCCCAGCCACCTAGAGCCTGTGCTGTGCAACAAGAGAAGCCACTGCAATGAGAAGCCTATGGACTGAATGAAGAGTAGTCCCCTCTCACCACAACTGGAGAAAGCCCGCCTGCAGCAATGAAGACCCAACGCAGGCAAAACAATAAATTAGTAAAAAAAAAAAAATTTTTTTTAAATGTGTCCTTCAACAGAGCTAAGTAACAATTATCTTGTTAATTTTAGGTTCCAAATCCCTGCTGAGACTGGTTTACCTTTTCCTTAGGAGGCATCTCTGTTTCTCCTGCCTAAGATGGTATCTGGGAAGAGTAGGCTTCTTACGATCCAATAGCAGCAGAAAGGTCCTTGGTCTGCATAGTCTGCACTTAGTAACTGCTTCTCTTTGACTTAGTAGATTTGATCTAATCTGGTCTCTGGGCATCAGGTGCTGGATCTCTGGAGAAATACATGAGGTCAATTCAGTGCCAAGCTCTTTGCTAGATGTGGCTGGTCATGGGCTGCAAAGAGCTGAAGAGAGACGATGGGCTGGACCTCAGCCAGCTCATGAGCTTGCTGTTTCTTTTATACCCTTGTGATAAAGTGGTCTTTTGTAAAGGGGCCTTTATTCACTCTTGTACCACACAGATGATGAGGTTGGTCTCTAATACTTTGGCGAAACAACTCAGTGAACAATTTCCTTTAATGTTTTATTGATCTTTTTTAATTAAAAAAATTTCGTATTTTATTCACTCTGTTTCTGATTGGCCCTAAGGAAATGTCCCTCAAGCACACATGTTTAATTGTTAACTTCCCTAGCAAAGAGATTACCAAACCTCTTATACCTCCATTTTCTCATGTATAACTTGGAAATAATAATGCCATATTACAATATTGCTGCAACGTATTATATTGTTTTACAATTCATATGGCCAATTAAACAGTTATCCTAAGTAAAAGAACAGACTTCCTTCTGCTTTTTACTTCTGCAACTCTAATACAATAGAGAAGCAGTTAGACTAAATTTTTTATAACAAAATTTTCTTCCTGTTACAGTCATGTGTGGTTTAAATGTGCCAAATGATAAATATATAAACATCCTGCCCCCTTGGCCATATCTGATTAAGACTAGAGCACGAGGCTGCATGGTCCTCACCTGTCAGTATGCTGTGGTTTGTCTTCTGTGTCTTCTGATACACAAAGACACTTGTAGCATCTATAAATTTTTAGAACTGATTGTATCAGTATTACTCTGACAATGGGGCTGTGTTTGTTTCTGGATATTGGAATTTACTGCATTCACTGCAGAAATGTGTTGTAGTGAACCACGCACAGCTCATATCATTTAGTAATATTGAAATATCATTACAACAGATGATGTAACTTGCATTGTGCTGTTAAGTCCTCACATCAAGTTGAATTATTTTCTCAAAACAGTTCTTTTTGATTGAGACTGTTTGTGTCTCAATCAAAAACACCCTGCAGAATGCTATTCATTAATTCATTAATTCATTAATTCATGTATTCCATAGACATAGTTTGGGATTTTTCATTAGCCAGGCATTGGGGATATGGAGGTGAATTACACACAGAACTTCTACCAAGAACATTGGAGCTTATAAAGTAAAATTGGCAGGTGAACACCTGAGTTCATGAAAGGGTTACAGATGGGAAGGTAGTTTCATGCTCAGTAGCATGAGGGCACAAAAGAGGGAGGGGTCAACTGTAGAAGCCTCACAACTCTGATTGGTACCAATTATCAACACACAACTGTGGTTTCCCAGTAGAATTTGACAGGCTCCAGTCAAGGCTTGACGTAACAGAATTTAATTTCCTGTTCTAGAGTCCTGTGATTCCTGGGATGGGATGGAGAGAGATGCCCTAATACGACTTCTCTACTACTGTTAAGTATTGCTCCTAGCCAGCACTTACCACTTACTAATGCCAACTCACTTCATCCTCACCCAAACTCTGTCATCTAGGCCCAAACATAACCCTCCTTCTACAGATGAAGCCACTGCACAGAGAGTTTTAGAACCCTGTTCAAGGTCACACAAGTGGTATGTGGCTGAGCTGTGAGTCAAGACAAGGCAGTCTGGCTCCTGAGTCTGTTCTCTTGACCACTGCTCTGCACCCTCCCAAGTTCACTGTGGGACCTAGGTCGGTTGGTGTCCTCTTTAAAACTTTCCTCCTTTTCAAATCTTTGATGAGATCGTACACTGATATGTCCTTGTGTATCAAGGAAGACTTACCTTCATCAGAGGTGAGTTTGTCCATGCTAACCATACACCCCCAACTCTGGGGTATAGGGGGCTGCTTGGGGACAGCATATCAGCCCTGAGTTGGCCCCTCCTTTCCAGCCCATCCATCCCTAGAACAGGGTCTGGAACCCCTAACAGTGTCTTCTCTGTGAGATCTGAATTCTGAGGTAAGTGAGACCATGTGCACCTGGTTCTCTAAATGCATCCCTATGTCATCCTGTGGGAAGGGATGCCTGGATGCCAGGAAGCACATCCTGTGTTCTAGGTGTCTGGTTGATGGTTTCTGGTGATGGTGTGAAGTCCAAAGCTGGGTAAGGGATATTAAAACTGGGTCCTAGAGGGAGTATAGCATCAACCCTAAGTGACTGAGTAGATCCTGGCTCCAAGAGTTTAAATGCAGGTTCTGATATTTATAATCAGTCATTATCATTAATGTGTTAAGGGTACAGATATAGAAGAAGATGGGCTCAGGCACAGCCATGGGGCTTGGGAGTGAGAGAATCAGATGACAAGTAAGTGATTCTTGGAAAATTAGTGGGTAAATGTTGTCTATTTCGGGGGAGAAATGCATGTGCTCAATTGTCTTTTTCTCTGTTTTCCTGTGCCCAAGTCTCAAGGGGAAGATTTGGGTCTGGCAGGAACAGAGAAGCTGTGTCTGCTGACCTGGATGAGGGGGTCCTTCTGGTGGGGATGTGACAGGGCTGTGGACTGACCCGCTGCTGCCCTCAGGGTTGGTCCCACTGAGACCTTCAGGTGTGGGATGGGGAGGGCGTGATGCTGTCTCTGAGCTCTGGTGGGGACTCTGGGGCATGTGTGTCCCAGAAAGCTTCCTTCCAGGTCTGTGTGCTGAAATGTTGAGAGCTAGGGTGAGGGGGCCACAGAGTGGGCTTGTGTGGAGCGCAGGGTGCATCATGGTAACCCTGAGCCTGAGGGGGTGTGAAGAGTGGGGGTCAGTGTTAGTGACCTTGAATTTTCAGGTGGGGGCTCTATCTTGCATCCCCTGTGGCCCTTCTCAGTCTCTATACTCATCCCAGGGCTACTATCTGGGGAGCATCTGGGAGCTTCTGTGGTGAGTGGAAACCAGAACAAGGCAGCAATGGCTAAACTGGGCATAAGTCCCTTCTGCTTTGATCTTTCCCCTCAACCCATCTGAGCTTCCATTCTTGATGCCACCTTTCCTGTTAAGTGCAGATTGAAGGAGGTGGGGTCACTGATGTTTTCAGGCAGCCTGTACCCCTTCTCTTTTCTGTTTCACATGCCTCTTCTTTGCCCCCTCGCCTGCAGCCACCCTCTAGCAGAAGACTTTCTATTTCCCCTTTCTGTCTGGGGCAGTTCCCTTAAACTATATTTTGCATCTTCTTTAGTTATGGTTTATAATACAATTGTGTCCTGAATCCCACCAAACCAAACTCTCAATATATAAAGGGGAATAATTTGAAGTTTAGAAAACTTTAGTTTTTGAAAACCATTTATTTTCTTCTCAGGATCCCAAAATCCTATTTTTAAGGGTTATAGTTAAATGATAACTTCTTCTTTCTCTTTATTTCCTATAACAGCAACCTCTCTCTCTCTCCTGAAGCATCATTCAGTGACTGCCTGAAAGGGATATTTCACGGAAAATGAAATGCAATAAAATGAAAGGGATTTAGCATGTTTAAAAAGTCCCCTTACATATAGCTATTGTGTCTCTGTACCTATGTGTCAATCTATGTATTTATTATCTGTCTATTTTTCTATCACCATCACCATCACCATTAATCTCTCATCCCATCTATCTAATCTAAACATTTCTGTAGTGTCTATCTATATTTCTATTTTCACTAATTTCTTTGATAGTTGAAACAATGAGAGTCTGATGTATTCACCAATGGACCATTCTAGGATGTTTAAATATCAGATAGATATTCATTCTGATCTTTTTAAGAACAAGTAATTAAGTTTTACTTGCCTCTGGCTTCCAGGAATTCCCAGCTCTGCCACCTTGTGGCGATTGTGTAAACGGCACCCTCCTAAGTGGAGCCTGACACTATTAGACAAGCAGCATCCAGGTAGAAGCTGATGCCTCAGGCACTGGACAAGTCCACTGATACAGTGAGTGGATTACAGTTTGACCCTGTACTTTCCTTGCAAAAATTAATTGTTTAACAAATATTGTATATTAACGCATATATACAGAATCTAGAGAAATGGTACAGATCCATCGGTTTTCAAGGCAGAAATAGAGACACAGATGTAGACAACACACATATGGACACCAAGTGGGGAAAGTGGGGTGGGTGGAGGGGATGGGGTGGGATGAACTGGGAGATTGGGATTGTCATATAGTCATTACTAATAAGAAAAAATATCAAATTGCACACTTTAAATATATGCAGTCTATTGTATGTCAATTATATCTCAATAAAAGTTCTGACAAATTAATCATTTAAGTATTTGGAACTCAGAAGTCTAGACTCCGTCAAAGGACTGAGTAAAGATTGTGTGTCTACGTGAGCCTCGGGCAGGCAGTGAGCCCTGGGAAAGGGCGGGGTGGAGGCTGCAGGGAGACATCAACACAAGAGTCTCCTTCGCCTGGAAGAATACCCCCCTGCCCTGCCCCCCTCCCCCTGCCTTCCTGGAAGGGAGAGTGACCTAGACCTGGGGTGGGATGAAAGGGAGAGGTTTATTTTTTTCCTTTTCCTCTTTCAACAGGTTGAGTGATTCAGAGGAGAAGAGAGAGATTTCTAGATACTACAAGACAATGTGGTAAATAATCTATTATTTTTGACACTTAAATAATAAATGTCTTTTCTGCAAATATAATAACAATAATACTAATAACAGCAACAATACTTCCCTTTCTGGATGTCTACTAAAATAAATAATCAGAAATGCATACAAAACTTATGTGAACATATTTTTATGGTAACATTAATTATGTAAAAATGAGGACATGGAATTTTCCATTCCACCTTCCTCTATATCCTCATTCTTTTCTCCATTTCCTCTCTGATAATGACTGATAAATTACTACCATAAAGGAAGCTAACTCTTAATAAGTTCTTATTTTCAAATGGATATGAGGTATCTACCAACTGCCACTTTTCATACAACAATTTAAATTTTAAATCAAATAACATTTTTATTAATTTAAACTGAAACTGCAACTGTCAGATGGATTGAGTATTGCCTGAATGTGACCAAAGCATCTTCTCCCTGTAACCCAGAAGGGTGGAGGAGGGATGGTATGAAATGATTGAAAACGTACTTCATGTGTAGGGGAAGTTGAATATTTAGTTGGAGGTTTTAATGTTTTCAAACTCTGCAAGCTGACAAACCCATCTTTCCAACAAAGATGCATGTACCTCCCATTCCAAAGAGACAATATCATATACTTTCAGGAGACTAGCTTGTCATATTGGCCAGTAAGGGCATTCTCTGGCTTAACAATCCCCTCAAGGGTACATCCACTGTTCACCTGAAAGCTTTGTTTTGCTTCTGGAGTAAAATGTTAAAGCTGAGTTTCCACCAAGACATCAAACTATAGCAGAGATGAAATTCTGCAGCCTGGCTGCTGAATATGGCATTTGCAAAGGAAACATGTTAGACTTGGTTGCATGGCACTTGGCCCCTTTCAGCAGATGACGGATATTGAAGGAATCATACTGTCAAGAGAGGAGGATTTTGTGAAGGAGGATTTGGGCACCTTTTGTGCTGAGTGCTGAAGCCACAGATTTTTCCTCATGCTCACCGGGCCAAGGCAGGTGACCACGGCCCAAAAGCTGCTCCAATCCCCTGTCCCCTCAGAGAAACCTGTGGCTGGAAGTCGAGGTTAGAGGGTGGGCTTGTGGCGGGAGCCAGCCCGAGGCCTGCCCTCCTCCTCTTCCCATTCCCTCATCTCACACACAGCCAGGGAGCAGGTGCTGCACCCAGTCTGTGTGTCTGTGTTCCTGATAAACCAGCATCTTCAAACCCTGATGTGCAGAAGGAGAACCTGGAAAGTTTGTGACACACACACAGAGTCTATTTGCTAGGCCTGGGTGTGGCCTGAGAACTCTCATTTCTTACAAGCTCCCGGGTCATGCTGCTGCTGCCTGCAGGTGGACCACACTTTGAGAAGCCTTGGTCTAAACCACACCCCCACCTCCACAGCAAACAGCAGGCCCTTGGTCACCCTGTGGATCAGGGTTGCCCACTCATTGTCCCCTCTGGAGAGGAACTGTTGGGAAGAGGCCAATGCTGGTCTTGAAGCAGGCTGGGCTCCATTTGGGCAGAGAATTCCTGGTTCTGAGAACCCAGATTGGTCTAACAGGGGGATGGCATGGACTCCATCTGGCTGTGCATGTCCTCTCTGCTCATGGCCTGCTCTCCATCTTGGGGAGCTGGTTAAGGTGTAACCTGGGCAGTGTCCTCTTAAGTGCAGTGTCCAGGGTAGGGCCTCTCTGGACTTGAGTCTAAGAGGGGTTCTGCCTGCACATATTCTAATCACTGCACGAAGCCTGTGTTTTGCAGGAAGAAAAATGGTACAAGCACATCAGCCAAGTGGCTCTGAGCCTTGAACCCCACCTGGCTTTCAGGGTGGGACTGCTGGCCCTGGGCAGCTGCACAGAGAGGAGGGGGTCCTTTTGTAAATACCCTGAAGCCTTCATCCCCCTCTCATCCCAGAGAAGGAGGATTTAGCCCCAGGTGACAGATGCCTGCTGGGCAGAGTGGTCTTAGGGGCTAAGAAGGATCCTGATGGGTAAACGTTAGTTTCTGTCAAAGCCCCGTGTTACTATGAGCCCCTCTGTGCCCCAGGACCCAGGCTCCAGATCATTCTGAGAAGGAGGGAAAGACCAGCCATCTCACCTCCCCAACTTGATGGTTCCCATCTCACCCCCTCCACCTTCACCTGTGAACCCTGTGCTGCTGGTCCTCATTTTCTTCTGACCTGATAATTATTCCTGTATTTCAAGCCTTCTTGTAATTCTCTGCTTTGTCCCTGAGCTCAGTCACAGGGAAGATCAATGCTTGATTTCACCAAAGATACTCTCCATGGGCCAACCTATCCCAGCACTCTGACCCTGGGAGATGTCACAGTCTGTGGCCATCAGTGAGGACAATCGGGGGACAGAAAGCCACTCATGCTTTTGGATTCAACTTTTCTACGCCAGCCCCGGTCATGGGGACCGGGTTCTCAGGGACCCACGGAAGTAGGGGGTCAAAGGCCTGTGTTGCTTATATAAGGAGATGTTGAAGATTCAGAAGCTAATTGGTGTTTGAGCTTCAGAAACTGGCAGATGAAGCCTCTGATAGTGTCTGAAATGGTAAAAACTGTCGCTATTGGCTCTCTGTGGGGAGGATGTCAGGGGATGGGTCTGTATAGACCTGTGTTGATGCCCTGATGCCTCCTCACAGGGTGATTTTGCAGCTGGGACTGTGACCTTGATGACTTGGGAGTCAGGATGGCTCAGAACAGACACCTCTCCCTTCAGGGACTCTGTTTCCTCCTCCTCAGCACTGTGTTGAGGGGTCAAGGTAAGAGCTGACCCTCTTTTCTGAGGTCAACAGCAAGGAAGTGGACACCTTGGTAAAGGGAAAGGTCCCTGGAGTTCTAGAGCTGAAGCCTCAGTATAGACACTGTGCTTTTGACCAGAAAGGAACCACACTGATTGTGAATATTGGTCCCTGTCCTGTGGTGGGTCCACTGGTCATAGTGGCAGATTTTACAGAGAAAAAATGTTTGGTCTGGACTGAGGGGGTCAGTTTCTGTCCCCTCCACTGTCTCCCTTGTTTTCAGGGAGCTTCTATGAGTCCCAGTGCCTCCAGTGTGTGGAAGGTCTAGGGACTGACCTCAGCTGGGCCTCTGGACTGTTCCCTGCTGTGTAGACATTGCCCCTGGGATTCCCATGTTTTATGCATTTATGCTGCTTTCAGCTCTGTGCTTGTGTGTGTGTGTTTGTGTGTGTGTCTGTGTCTGTGTTTGAGACAGGGTGTGTATGTAGAGTATGTGAGGAGCATTTGAAGCCTGTCTGTGTGAGAGGAACAGGGCTGCTGAGGAGGGATTGAGTCCGTTGGGCTGTGAGACACACCGGGTGCCCACACGGTTGGGTGTCATGTCAGTTGCCTGTAACCAGATTGTAGATAATTGTGCACCTGCCTGCTTCTCTCTGGCTCCTCTCCTCCAACCCCACAGCCTCCCCTCTGCTTGTTGCAGTGTTTGCCCAGCACTGGGCTCTGTGGGAGGCTCTGCATCCTGGCCTCACCTGTTCCCACCAGATGTCCATGTGGAGCAGAGGGACCTGCAGCCAAGAGAGGCGACCTCTTGTTTATAGAGAGTAACCGATGCACAGCCCTATTTGTGTAAAGTTACCGAGTCCCTGCCCCAGTCCCCGTGAATTGTCTCCTGACGTGCTGGTGTCCTGGAATGGCCTTTTCCCATCCCTAGGATCTGCTGTGAATGCTGTAGGGTGCCTTTCCTCTCTCCTGCCCTCTTCTGTCCCTCCCTGGGGGCTGCTTTCCACTAAGTGAGAGGACAGCAGGCATCAGAGATGGGGCAGCAGAAAATCTCGCCTTCAGGCTGGAGGAGGCAGCTCTTTCAGATTTGGGTGTCGGTCCAGCAGAGACTCAGGACAGCCCTGTCTCCTCTCAGTGCTCACTGTCATCCCCCTGGACCTCAGCCTCTAGTCCTCAGCTCTCCTTGGGAAACCCCCTCCCTCCTCGTCTCCTCTCCTCGAGTGCTGGGCAGTTGCTAGTGAAGAGTCTCCTCCTGGTGGCCCTGACGTGCAGAGGTGGGTTTTGGTCCCATGAGGGGAAGACAACGGGTATTCTGATATAGGGACCCCTCCTCTTATTAGGAAAACTGTAGGGAATTTCCTCAATAGTTTTTTAAGAAGTAAGAACATGTTACCAAAGCAAACACTCTTTTCATTTTCTTTGAAACAACACCATTCAGAGTTATCTTACTAAAATTGTGCTCTTCTACTTCATGCTGCACTGGACTTGCTCCTTGTGAAATAATAGTTTTGGCTTTTCTGAGCATCTGGTGATTTCTGAGCTGGGCACACATTACAGGAGTCCCCACCTTGAAATCCATGATGGGCAATGGTACAAAATTATCCCTCAGATACAATGAGGACTTTATTCTGTGAGAGAATGATTTTGAGTATCTAATTTTAGGTTGGCAATTTTTTTTTTCTTTTGATACATCTAAGGCTTCAGTCTACTCTATACGGGCATCTCTTTTTGTTCTTGTGGACTTAGATGTTAGTATAAATGTTTCTCAATTTTATATACCTAGTCTCTGTCTTAATATTTTTCTTTCTGTCAATTTTCTGCTGTTTCTTCCCATTTCGGGAAGAATAATCTAGGTTATGTTGTAGTAACAAATAATCAAAATTTATTTTTATATGACATGTTCTATTCACTTTGGTGGGATTTCTGCTATCATGATTATTCAACTAATCAGGTTGTTGAAAGTCCCACCATCTTATTATGCTACCACTTCAACACAAGGCTGCAGGATTTGCCGTGGTAGAAAAATACATTGGCTCTCACATGTTTCTCTGTGGAAGTGACATCATTTGTTCTCACACTACATTGGATGAGCCAGATCACAAAGTTAAGCTTAACTTCAAACAGGCAGAGAAGTATTAATACTTCCATGTGCTCAGAAAAAGAGAATTTTAAATGTCACTGAACACTAGTAATGTTACCATCTATGATGTTTCTACACACGGATTCCTTTTTATATGGCCTGCCTGAGTTTGCTGGGCTTATTCCCTCAAAGGATTGGTGTCTTTCATCAATTCTGGAAAATTCTCACTCAGTATTTTTCAGATACTGCCTCTGCTCAATTCTCTTTCTTTCTGTGTCTCTCTGTGTCTGTCTGTCTGTCTCTCTTCCTTCCCTTGTTTCATTTTAACTTATTGGAAACCTCATGGTTCCATTTTCTGCCTCTGATTTTCTCTTCTGGAATTTTCATCCTTTTGTTTCTATGCGCAGTATTCCAGATAATTTAACTATTATTCACATCATTAATTCTCTCTTTACCTAAGTACAATGTTATGCAAAAATTTTAATTTCAATAAATATATGTTTCATTTATAGAAGTTAACTTTAGGTTTTAAAAGTTTTTCTATGCATTTTAAAAATTCCTTGAAGTTTCTTTAAGAGTTTATTTTTATGTCTTCAGATATGGTGGATGTGGTACTGGTATATCTAATATGAGAATTCTCTGTGTCTGCTTCAGTAGTTTCTCTTGGTTCTTGTTAACAGAACTTTGTTTCTTTGTGTGCTTCCTTTTCTTCTTTTTTTTTTTTGAAAATATACTGGTCACCTATATTTATAAAAATTATTTTAGAGGTAATTTGAAGCAAAGTAATTTGAACAAGGTAATTAACTCTAGAAAGAGTTTATTTTTATTTTTTCATGATTTCATGGTATTATCAGTAGTGGGCCACCTTAATACAAGTGCAAAAACTGATACTATCTGGACAGTCCGTACATTTAAACTCTGACTCTAATTTTGTGCAAGAGCATGTCTATTTCAACTGGTGTCCAGGCTTATTGTGCAGAATGTCTTCTTTTGAGTGTCTCCTCTGGGTGTGGGTTTGGGATTTGATTTATGCCTCTTCACCATCAAAGGCCATAACCCTTCCCCCTCCTTCGGCTAATGCCCTCAGGGCCAAAGCACAGCCCATGCTCCTGTATCTCAGTGAGTTTCCATTTTTCCTTCAGGTTTGGCCTTTTTATTGTTCCTATCTTATCAGGTCTTTAATGCTTTAAGATAATTTTTAGTACATTAACTCCACTTTACTTATTTTCAGCAGATGAGATAGCCTCAGTAACCAAGCCTACCATTACTGAGATAGTCTCCTGGAACTTTTCATAGTAATGAAATCATCTACTTGTTTGTTTGTGTCATCAACTAGGTAAAAGCTACGTGAAGGCAAGAACATTGTCCTATTGTTTTCTGCATTTATAGCACTGAGAATAGGGTAATTTTAGTGTTAGTGAAAATAGCTTCCTGTGTGCTTTTAGGATCCCATTTCAATCCTAAAACCTCGATGTCAGACTTCTAAGGAAAACCCTGAATAAGCTTCACAGGATGTCTCCCTTCCTCTGCTACCTCCTTTGCCTCCTTCCCATTTATCTTTATTTCCTTCCTAGAATGAACCCAGGTCTATGGACTGAACTGTGAATATCCGCAATTCATATATTAAAGCCCTAGCCCCCAGTGTGACTGCATTTGGAGGTAGGGACTTCAGAGGATAATTAAGGTTAAATAAGGTCACAGGTGTGGGGCCCTAATCCAGGAGGTTGCATTGTAAGAAAAGGAGGAGAGAGAGATTCTCTCTTTCTCTCCCTGTGCACATGCACTAAGGAAAGGCCATGTGAGCACCAGTGAGAGAGCAGTGCCCTGCAAGCCATGAGAAGAGGTCTCAGAATGAGATCTGCCCTGCCAGCACTTGGATCACCCTGATGTTTTCTGACCTTGGAGGGAAGCCCTACATTACATATATGTTTCTGTGCTATAAATTACTGCCAAACATGGCAGCTTAAAGCAACAAACACCTAGCATCTCATACTTTCTATGGGCCAGGAATCAGCATGGCTCATCTGGGTCCTTGAAATCATAATGTCTCCCAGGGTGCAATCATGTGAAGGTTCAGGAACCCAAACCTACTCACCTGGGTATCAGCAGCATTCAGGCCTTGGTGGACTGTTTAACTGAGGGCCTCAGTCCCTAGCTGGCTGTTGGCTAGAGGTCTCCCTTGGTTCCTTGTCATGAGCATCTCTCCATACACAGCTCACAACCTGGCATCTGGCTTCCTCAGAGCAAGAGAGAGAGCAAGATAGTCACAAGGGAGAAACAAGGGTCATCTTGAAACCTAATCTCTTAAGTGACATCTCATCACTTTTGCTAAATTCATTTGTTAGATGCATGTTACTGGATACATTCTACTGTGGGGATTACACAAGGACATGAACAACAGGTGGCAAGATAACTGAGGCAACTTAGTGTCTGCTTACCATAGTCCTCTGTTCCTAAGCTAGATGAGAGTGCTCCCTGTGGGCCAGAGTAGGAGAGGGAGCATTCCTCCCTGCATCATGGACCATGAGCTGTAACTGAGATGGGAAAGCTAGGCCCCTAGTAGCCTTGGGCACATCGACAGGGAAGGCAGCATCCAGAGTCCTCTGAAGGCCTGTCCTGATGGTGTCCCTGTAGGTGGGTTCTACAGGCTTGTGGGAAATACCTGGGGGCCTCCCTTCCTTTCTCCACATTCAGTGATGCCACATTGCTAGCTTAGAGTTGGTCCTGGTGGGAATATTTGCACCACAGAAAACAACAAATACTATACACCAGTGATTATTTTTTCCCCTCAGAGAGCTTATTTTTTAATACTTACAGCACTGCAAGGTCTCCTAAAATCTCTCTTGTGTTCTCCTTTCTCTGGCTGTGTCTGTGTCTCTCTTGCAGCTCTGGAGCTAGGGCTGAAGGATGGAGGCCACCGCTGTGAGGGGAGAGTGGAAGTGAAGCACCAAGGAGAATGGGGCACAGTGTTTGACTTCAACTGGATCTTGGAGGATGTAGCTGTGGTGTGCAGACAGCTGCAGTGTGGAGCTGCTGTTGATGCTCCCCGAAGGGCTTATTTTGGACCAGGGGATGGCCCCATTTGGCTTTGGTATGCTTCATGTGAAGGGACAGAGTCAGCTGTTAGTGACTGTAGGCATTCTGCTATTACAGACTATCGTGAGTATAGTCTTTCCCACGACTGGGATGCTGGAGCAGTCTGCTCAGGGAAGTTCTCTATGGTCTGGGCGGGGGAAGGGATCCCCAGCAGGAAAAGTCTCAGTCTCATTCCCAGAATAACTATGAGAATACAATCATGGCTTTAGAGTATATTTGTGAGAAGTATCCACTCACACACTGATTCCTAGAGTACTAGGTGCTCAAGAAAGCAGAAGGGCTTGCTTGGCCCTGGACAGTAAAGGCTCCAGAACTATTGGTCACTGGGCTCTTCAGGTCTCTGTGGTAGGTGTCATAAAAGTCAGGGAGGTGAGGTCAAATGTTTCAGGTAGGTGAGGTACAGCTGCTGGGTTGAAACTCTGTGACTTAGTTTCATTATGGTAGCTGTTTTGTGTTCTTTTATGAAATGGTCAGTTAGGTGTGACTGCAAAGGGGGCCATAGGAGAGTGCAGGCAACTAGGATTATTATACTCACAGGTCCTAGGAAGACAGAGTCACCACACACCATCAGGTGGGTACATGGGGGAGGTGCCAAAAGTACAGGCTCAACCAAGCAGTGGGACCCAAAGAGGGAGTGAAGACCTATGAACAAGTGACAATCCTGGGGGTCAGGGTGGAGTTGCACAAGGAAAAGGCGAGAGGGGATTTCACTGGCGCATTTGGATGTCACTAGGTCACGACCAGGGGAGGACAAGAAGGGGGATTTGTGGCAGGGGCTAGTCTCATCACACTGGTGCACCCGGTCACCTGGGTGGGGTGCTCACATCCCACCTGTGGGGATATTGAGGCAGCAGGAGAATGTGAAGTTTTGAAATTTACAATGTGGTAGCTGGAACAAAGCAAGTACAAAGGGCAGTGAGGCTAAGAGAACCTGAAGTGACTCATAAGAAATGCTCAGTGCTGTCTAAGTGTATTTGACCTGTGCCAAGGTGGATGCAGTAAAGGCTGCACTGAAACTAGGGTGTGAGTGAGTGGTCACAGTATCTGCCAGAGATGTTTCCAGTTGTTATCACAATGGTGGATGAGATGCCCAGGAATTTAATCCCATCAGAACATCTGGACTGGAGGAAGTTATTTTCAGATATCACACAGAATTCCCAAATGTAGGTTGTTGGATCTTAGGAAAGGGCCATCCCATCTGCTGGGATGGTGGGATGGGAGAGCCCTGAGAACACTTGCAGGAGGTCCCTAGCAGCCATAGCCAATCAGCACTTTGGTGTTATGCTGGGGAAGATCATTAGAAAAGTGATCTTTCCCAATTTCACCTTCAGCAGATTTTTAATGATTCTAGTTGAGGCCCTTAAGAGAATAGTTCTTTTCCTTTTTAAAAACTACTTTATTGAGGTAAGACTGACATACAAAAACTGTGCATATTTAATGCATACAACTTGGTAAGTATACATTTGTGAAACCATTACAGTACTTATGCCATGAATGTATTCATCTCCTCAAAAGTTTTCTTCCATCTTCTTTGTTATTAGTAAAATACTTATTTTCAAGGGGCATTTGAATTTTAGTTAGAAATTTTTGTTCTGAGAAAACCTGTTTTCTAGTGTTTCAAGAAATATCCCTTGTCGTCACAATGTCCTGATCATGGTTTCAATGGCAGATGAGCTTGTGGGAACACTACAGGAGGCCCTGCCCCTATTTTGATAAAAATGGAGTGTGTGATGGTAGAACTTTGTGTGCTATTGGAGCTTCTAAAGTTATCATGTTAAGAAAATTGATGTCTCAATATTAATTCCAGTTAAGATACACTTAAAAATAAAAAGAGTTTGAGAGTGCTCTGGCATTTCAACATTCATTGTGGTTTTACTCTCCGACTATCATTGCTCTAACTTAGGTTCTCAGCTTTTTATGAATGATTCCAGTTTTCTTCTACTAATTTCTTTGTCACTAGTTTCCTCCCACTGGTCTGTCCTTTCTATATTTTCAGAACATGTTTTAGTGATGTGAGGGTAAGTCAAAGTTGTGGTGATGTAGCAGAGATGAGAATAGAAAGCATGTCTTTTCATTATTTTGATTGATATTTAACTGTTGGGGTTTCTTCCTGTCAATTTTCAGAATGGGGTTTGGAAAAGAAACTTCAGCCTCTGTAGTGGCTTGTTGCAAGTGAAGTACTGTGTTTAGGAGAAATCCAGATGTGAAAACAGTGATCTGAGAAGAATGTAGAGGAGCTTGTATGAAATAAGAGAGAGGACTTCAGGGGGTTCAGGACAAAGATTTGGGAGGAGCTTCACAAGCTGAGAAGGACTGTGGTACTGAAGTACAAAACGGTGAGGAGATGAAGATGCAAGGACTGCAGGAGAGGAGGCTGGGATCAAGATGCACGTCACCTGGTACATTCACCACAGCTTCTGTGTTACACTTCCTTCCTGCTCTCAATCCTTCCGGCCCTCTCTTCCTTTATCGTGATGTGGGAGTCATTTCTGAGCTCTGTGGAAGAGCTGGCATTTGAATTTTGCCGTATTCTTAGCGGGAAATTTTTATAATACAGATTCTGTTTATTTAATGAATATAGGACTACTAATATTTTCCTTTTATTTTTTGTATCAGGTTTTGGTGAGCTGTGTTTCTCAAGTAATTCATTTTTAAGGACTCAGCCCATTTTACAGAAATTTTTCAAATTAGAATATCATTTGTTCATATGTCATATCTTTAAATGTTGGTAAGATCTATAATGATATTCCTGCTTTCATTCCTAGTGCTGCTAATTTGTGTGTTTGCCTATTTTTTTTCCCATTAGTTTTCCTAGAAGATTATCATTTTTAATATTTTAAGGGAATCACCAATTGACTGTTGATTTTCTTCAGTGTATATTTACTTTGTATTTAATTGTATTGTGTACTCAGTTTTCACTCTTCTTTTTCCATTATGATTGTTATTTTTGTAGTTTCTTGAGATGGAGTCTTAGATCATTTCATTCACTGTGTATTTTTTATTCTTTAATGTAGGCATCAAGGAAGCATCAAGGTTCTAAATTTTCTTCTAAACACTTTAGATTTAACCCACTAATTTTGATACTACATAGTTTCTTGTGTATTTTACTATCATAAAATGTTTTTTTAATAAATTTATGTATTTATTGGCTGTGTTAGGTCTTCGTTGCTGCATGTGGGCTTCCTCTAGTTGCAGCGAGTGGGGGCTACTCCTTGCTGCGACATGCAGACCTCTCATTGCCGTGGCTTTACTTGCTGAGGAGCACAGACTTCAGGCACGTGGGCTTCAGTAGTTGTGGCACGTGGGCTCTGTAGTTGTGGCTTGCAGGCTCTAGAGCCCAGGCTCGGTAGTTGTGGCACACAGGCTTAACTGCTCCGTGGCATGTGAGATATTCCTGGACCATGGACTGAACCTGTCTCCCCTGCATTGGCAAGCAGATTCTTAACCATTGTGCGACCAGGGAAGTCCCAAAATGTTTCTTTTTCTCTGAATGTATTCTTTGTCCAAGAGTATTATGTTGTATGATATTAATATAGATACTACATACAGCTTTCTCTGATTAGTGTTTGCACGGTTTATAAGTTTTTACCTCTTTAACATGTTTTTGTGTTTATATTTAAACACGTGTATGTTTGGTAGACAGCATATGGTTTTGTCTTAATTTTAACTGGTCTGATCATCTTGCTTTTATTTGGAATATTTAAATTATTTAAATTTAATATAATTATTGATATAATTGGGTTTAAGTCTGCTGAACTGCTGTTTGTTCTTTGTTTTCTTTTTTCCTGCTTTAATCTGAGTATTTTTTAGTATTTTATTTAAATACTCTATTGGTTTATTAGCCATATCACCTTTTTAGGAGTTTACATAATGTTGAATTATTACTCTTTAATCCTATTTTATCTTGAAGTGATATTATGTCACAACATACAATGTCAGACCTTACTATAGCATACTCCATTTCTCTGTTCTCGTCTTTGTGCTATTGTCATACATTCTACTTATAAATGTGTTATGAATCTTATAGTATGTTGCTATTATTTTGCCTTAAAATTCTATTATTTTAAAAATGATAAGTTTTTTTAAAAAGTTTATTTATTATTGGCCACAGTGGGTCTTCATTGCTGCGCATGGGCTTCCTCTAGCTGCTAAGAGCTGGGGCTACTCTTCCTTGTGGCACACGGGCTTAGTTGCTCCGAGGCATGTGGGATCTTTCTGTACCAGGGATTGAACACGTGTCCCCTGCATTGTCAGGTGGGTTCTTAACCACTGCACCACCAAGGACTTCCGACAATAAGTTTCAAAAGACTATTTACCCAAAGAATTATTATTTAGTGCAGTCTTTATAGCTCTGGGTTGATCCAAATTTTCATCTGTTGTCATTTCCCTTTAGCTTGAAGACCTTTCTGTAGCAATTTTGTGAAATTAAAAATCAGTACTGATAAGGAAACAGGAAAATTCATGAATATATAAAAATTAACACTCATATTTTAAGATTGTTTTTTCTATTTCTATAAAGAATGCCATTGGGATTTTGATAGGGATTGCATCAAATCTGTAGATCAGTTTGGGTAGAGAAGACATTTTAGTAATATTAAGTCTTCCAGTCCAGAAACACAGGATGACTTTCATTTATCATATTGTCTTTAATTTCTTTCATGACTGTTTTATAATTTTAAAAGAAGATGACAAGCTGCCAAAGAAATGGAAGAAGAAGAAGAAGGAGAAGGAGAAGGTGAAGAAAAGAAGAAGAAGAGGAAGGGGGGGAAGGAGGAAGAAGATAGTGAGAGGAAGGAAGTGGTCAGCAAAGAAGCCATAATTTGGAGAGTTCCAGATTGCAAAAGCCTCAATATGGATAAAATTTATAAATATTTGGGGAAAACACTTGTTGAATAGGTTTTTAGCATGTTACTTTACCCTCTGCTCCTCTCATCTACCACCTAAGCCTGCCACCCTTTCTCGTTTCTTCCACTTCAGACAAGCAAACACCAACCTTTCGTTATGGCGCGTAGGCTCTTTGCTGTGGCAGCAGGCTTCTCTCTAGCTGGCATGCAGGCTCCAGAGCCTGTGGGCTTAGTTGCTCCGCAGCATGTGGGGTCTTAGTTCCCTGACCAGTGTTCAAACTCACATACCATACACTGGAAGACGGATTCTTAATCACTGGACCTCCAGGGAAGCTCCTGGAATTATCTTAATCTTTTTGAATTTGTTAAGACTTGCTTGTAACTTAGCATGTCATTTTTCCTGGAGAAAATTCCATGTGTGCTTGAAAAGAATGCATGTTTTTCTGTAGTAGGAATAGCTGTATTAGTAAAATGATCGTATTAAATCAATTGTTATCAGCCCTTAGCATTTTCTGCGACTCCTGTTTCAGAAGAAAAACCTCTACTAGGAAGTGATCTGCAAACTCAGCTGTCTAGTAAACTCCCACTGAAATCAAACTCTCTCCCAGGTTATTGACAAATCCTGAGTGTTCAAGAGACATGGCTAGGGCTCGCTCTCTCAAAGCTTTCTTAACTCATATTCTTTCATACTGAGGTCACCCAAGAAATTCATGGAATTTTTTGCCATGAAAAATTATCAGAAAAGCAAAATGTGATGACATGAAATGAGTGGTTTATAATGTCTGTATTTCTTCTCTTGAGCCGTCATCCATCTGCAGGTTGGCATGCACTCACGGATCCAGCCCTCATGATTTCCCCTAACCTAAGTCACTAGAGGATTAGCTCCTGGGAGAGAAAACTGATCAGAATATTAGCCCCACAAGTCTCAGGAAAGCTTTCTAACTTTGTTTGGATGATAGGTCTCTAATCTCATAGCCCATGTGCCTCGGGGTTGGCTCTGTTCTTCATTATCTCTGCACTCAGGTTTGAGTGTCCACATATTATGCAGTTTTGTTGGATTCTTTAGCTCTCAGGCTCTTAAATGAGAAATCCATCTCTCCAACCAATGCTAAAATATATGTTCCTGATATTCAGCTATTGCAGGGGTTTGTCTTGGGCCCTGTAGTTTCCAGGTCCTTACAAAAGGATTTCACATTTCTAACCAACCTCAAAGTTTATGTTCTTGGGATTCAGCCATTCCAAACTGACCCTGGATATCCTTCTGGGTTTTTCTTCAGAAATCTGCTCATGAAAATGCAATTATGACACTGTCAAATTCTCTCTTTATGCTCCACTCCTGGAATACAAAAGCTTTCACACCATTGCCTGTGACGTGTTGTTTCCATTTGCTTAGTGAGGATCCTGAACACTCATTTCTTTTGCTCTTGTTGTTGTTGTTTTTCTCTTAGGGTTTGTGCATCTAGCTGAGGGGGATGGACCCTGCTCAGGGCGAGTAGAAGCGCATTCTGGAAAAGACTGGACCCCACTGGTTGATGGGAACTTTACACACCCCACTGCCCAGGTCATCTTTGCAGAGCTGGGATGCGGCAAGGCTGTGTCTGTCCTGGGACTTGTGCCCTTCAGAGAGTCAGATGGCCAGGTCTGGGCTGAAGAGTTCAGGTGTGAAGGGGAGGAGCCTGAGCTCTGGTCCTGCCCCAGAGTGCCCTATCCAGGAGGCACTTGTCATCACAGTGGAGCTGTTCACCTTGTCTGTTCAGGTGAGATGCACATCAGGACATAACCCCCCTGTTTACCCAGTTCAGGTGAGAAAATCATGAGATTTTGCTGAATTCCTGTCTTCTTCTACCAGTGTATGCAGATGCCCGGCTCATGAGAAATGGCACCTCTCAGTGTGAGGGGCAAGTGGAGGTGAATATTTCTGGACGATGGAGAGCGCTCTGTGCCTCCCACTGGAGTTTGGCCAATGCCAATGTTGTCTGTCGTCAGCTCGGCTGTGGAGTCGCCATCTCTACTCCTAGAGCACCACACTTTGTGGAAGGAAGTGATCAGATCTCAACAGCCCGATTTCACTGCTCAGGGACTGAGTCCTTCTTGTGGAGTTGCCCTGTGACTGCCCTGGGTGTTCCTGACTGTACCCATGGAAACACAGCCTCTGTGATCTGCTCAGGTAAGAGCGAGGGAAGGGCTACTAGTACCCAGGATGCTCCTGGAGTGAACTGTCCCCAAGAGCAGAGAGTATAGAAAACTGGCTTCATAAGCAAGATAGTTCATGGTGAAACATGGTTTTTCTCATTGTTCATTCGTTTTTCTGGTCAGGGCAAGAAGTGTTAAGGGGAATAATATATTTTTAAGCAATATTATTATTTACATCATTCATAGAAACAATGTATAAGCAATAAGTGTATACATTAGTCATGTACCCCAACCCAGATCATTAACAGCACCAACAGCAGTCACTGCTGCCTCCCCATAACTTTGAGCTCCCTCCTCTCCCGTGAAAACCCACTAGCTAACTTCTATGACCATAGAATATTTTATTAGCTTTTGAACTTTGTATAAAATCATGCAGTATGTTTTCTTTTGTGTCTAACTTCTTCAACTCAACATTATGTTTGGGATTCACTCATGATGTTGTTTATAGCAGCGCTTTAGTCATTTTTATTACTGTAGAGCATTCCTTTGAATAATCGCATGACCATATATGGATACATTCAACAGATGGTAGAGATTTAAGTTGTTTCCAATTCCTGAATATTACAAATATGATGCTACAAATTACCGTAACAATGAATTTGGGTTCATATATGTTATTTATTTTGTGCGTTTAACTCATGATCTTTTCTTTTCATGTTCTTAATGGTCTTTTGATGAATCAAGTTCTTAATTTTTTTAAAGCTTTGTTTTATATTTACTTTTCAGTTAGTTTTTTAAAATTGTAACATATCTTTATTTAAAACAATTTTTATTGGAGTATAGTTGCTTTACAATATTCTGTTAGTTTATACTGTACAACAAAGTGAATCAGCGATACGTATACACATCTCCCCTCTTTTTCAGATTTCCTTCTCATTTAGCTCACCACAGAGCATTGAGTAGAGTTCCCTGTGTTATACAGTAGGTTCTCATTAGTTATCTCTTTATACATAGTATCAGTAGTGTATACATGTCAATCCCAATCTCCCAATTCATCCCATCCCCTCCCTTTCCCCCCTTGGTATCCATATATTTGTTCTCTACATCTGTGTCTCTATTTCGGCTTTGTAAATAATATCGTCTATACCAAATTTTTCAGATTCCACATGGATGCCTTAATATATGATATTTGTTTTTCTCTTTCTGGCTTACTTCGCTCTGTATGACAGTCTCTAGGTCTATCCACCTCATTACATATAGTTCAATTTCATTCCTTTTTATGGCTGAGTAATATTCCATTGTATATATGTGCCACATCTTCTTTACCCATTCCTAAGTTAATGGACTTTTAGGTTGCGTCCACGTCCTGGCCATTGTAAATAGTGCTGCAATGAACATTGTGGTCCATGTATCTTTTTGAATTATGGTTTTCTTTGGGTATATGCCCAGTAGTGGGATTGCTAGGTCATATGTTAGTTCTATTTTTAGTTTTTTAAGAAATCTAAATATTGTTCTCCATTGTGGCTGTATCAATTTACATTCCCATCAACAATGCCTGAGGGTTCCCTTTTACCCACACCCTCTCCAGTGTTTTTTGTTTTGTTTTGTTTTGTTTTTTTGGTAATGGCCATTCTGACCAGTGTGAGGTGATACTTCATTGTAGTTTTGATTTGCATTTCTCTGGTAATTAGTGATGTTGAGCATGTTTTCATGTGTTTGTTGGCCACATGCATGTCTTCTTTGGAGAAATGTCTATTTAGGTCTTCTGCCCATTTTTTGATTGGATCATTTTTTTTTTTTTTTAATATTGAGCTGCATGAGCTGTTTGTATACTTTGGAGATTAATTCTTTGTTAGTTGCTTTGTTTGCACATAGTTTCTCCCATTCTGAAGGTTGTCTTTTCGTCTTGTTTATGGCTTCCTTTGCTGTGCAAAAGCATTTAAGTTTAATTAGGCCCCATTCACTTATTTTTTAAGAACTTTTATTGAGATACAGTTAACAAATAATAAACTGCATATATTTAGAGCATACAATTTGGTATTTTTTTTCTTATTAGTAATGCATATATGGCAATCCCATTTGCCCACAACCTTCTGTGTTTTCCCCACTTGGTGTCCATATGTTTATTCTCTACATCTGTGTCCCTATTTCTGCCTTGCAAACCAGTTGATTTGTACCATTTTTCTAGATTCCGCATATGTTTTAATATATGATATTTGTTTCTCTCTTTCTGACTCACTTTACTGTGTATGACAGTCTCTAGGTCCATCCATGTCTCTACAAATGTCCCAGTTTCATTGCTTTTTACAGCTGAGTAATATTCCATTGGATATATGTACCACATTTTTTTAACCTTTCATCTGTTGATGGACATTTAGGTTGCTTCCATGTCCTGGCTATTGTAAAGAGTGCTGCAACGAACATTGGAGTGCATGTGTCTTTTTGCATTATGGTGCTCTCTGGGTACATGCCCAGTAGTGGGATTGCTAGGTCATATGGTAACTCTATTTTTAGTTTTTCAAGGAACATTCATAGTGTTCTCCATAGTGGCTGTATCAATTTACATTCCCACCAACAATGCAAGAGAGTTCCCTTTTCTCCACACCCTCTCCAGCATTTACTGTTTGTAGATTTCTGATGATGCCCATTCTAACCAGTGTGAGGAGATACCTCATTGTCATTTTGATTTGCATGTCTCTAATAATTAGTGATGTTGAGTGGCTTTTTATGTGCCTCTTGGCCATCCATATGTCTTCTTTGGAGAAATGCCTATTTAGATCTTCTGCCCATTTTTTGATTGGGTTGTTTGTTTTTTTGATATTGAGCTGCATGAACTGTTTATTTATTTCTGAGATTAATCCCTTGTCTGTTGATTTGTTTGCAAATATTTTCTCCCATTCTGTGGGTTGTCTTTTCATCTTGCTTATAGTTTCCTTTGCTGTGCGGAAGCTTTGAAGTTTCATTCAGTCCCAATTATTTATTTTTGTTTTTATTTCCATTATTCTAGGGGGTGGATCAGAAAAGATCTTGCTGTGATTTATGTCAAAGAGTTTTCCTCTAAGAATTTTATAGTGCCTGGCCTTGCATTTAGGTCTTTAATCCATTTTGAGTTTATTTTTGTGTATGGTGTTAAGGAGTGTTCTAATTTCATTGTGTTACATGTAGTTATATAGTTTTCCCAACACCACTTATTGAAGAGGCTATCTTTGCTCCATTATATATTCTAGCATCCTGTGTCATAAATTAGGTGACCATAGGTGCATGGGTTTATCTCTGGGCTTTCTATCTTGTTCCATTGATTTATATTTCTGTTTTTGTGCCAGTACCATACTGTCTTGATTACTGTAGCTTTGTAGTATAGTCTGAAGTCAGGGAGCCTGATTCCTCCAGCTCCATTTTTTTTTTCAAGATTGTTTTTTCTATTCAAGATCTTTTCTGTTTCCATACAAATCATAATTTTTTTTTCTATTTCTGTGAAAAATGCCATCAGTAACTTGGTAGGGATTGAATCTGTAGATGCTTTAGGTAGGATAGTCATTTTCACAATACTGATTCTTCCAATCCACGAACATGGTATATGTCTCCCTCTGTTTGTATCATCTTTGATTTCTTTCATCAGTATCTTATAGTTTTCTGCATACTTAGGTAGCTTTATTTGCCTCCTTAGGTAGATTTATTCCTAGGTATTTTATTCTTTTTGCCAAGTTCTTAATTTTAAGGAAATATAACTTAGCAACGGTTTCTATACATTTAGTGCTTCTTTTTTTTAAGCTCTTTATTGGAATATAATTGCTTTACACTCTTGTACCAGTTTTTGAGGTACACCAAAGTGAATCAGCTGTATTTATACATATATCCCCATATCCCCTCCCTCCCAGGACTCCCTCCCGTCCTCCCTGTCCTGGCCCTCTAAGGCATCACCCATCATCAAGTTGATCTCCCTTTGTTATACAGCAACTTCCTGCTAGCTAGGAGGAAGTGAGAGAGTTGCATAGACATATATACACTACCATTTAGTGCTTCTTACATCCTTTTAAAAAGAGCTTTGCCTACTCCAAGATCATAATAATAGTCTCCAAGATTATATTATAGAAGTTTATTTTTCTCTTGCATATAATTGTACATTCCTTCTGGGTTTGATATCTGTGGGAGATAAGGGTGAAGTTTTACGTGGATATCTAATTGAGTCAGAATCTTTTTCTGAAAAGACTCTTTTCCCCACCAGTGCCAACTTTGTCGTAAGCAGAAAGGCATGTATGTCTGAATCTTTTTAAAGACTCTCTATTCTATTCCATTGTATCATTTGTTTATCCTCCCACCAATACCACATTTTATTAATTATTGTAACTGTAGAATAAGTCTGGATAATTTCAAGTTACAGGAGTTACTTTCTATTAACTCCTCTAACTGTGTTGCTTTTCTTGCCAACTGTTTTGGTCATTCTTGGTCTTTTGTATTTTGTTTACATTTTGGAATCAGCTTGTGTTTTTCACCAAAAAATAAAGCATAAGGTTATTGTGACTGAGACTAGATTTAATCTATACAGAAATTTGAGGATGATTGACTTTGACAATTTTGAGACTCCCAATTCATTGACACCATACATCCTTCCATTCAGTTAGGTCTCAAATTTCTCTCAGAGGTTTTGCCAATCTTTGAGTAGGTTTTATCCTAGGCATTTTATATTTTTGATGTTATCAATATTTTTTTTTTCAGTGAAGGTGTTCTAGGAATGAATTCTTCCTGACTTGTTTTCACCTTTTAATTTTTTTTACTTTGATGTAATTTGAGACTTACAGAAAAGTTGCAAGAACAATATAAAAATTCTCAGATGATCTTAAACTGGATTCTCCCAATGCTAGTTTTAGGTTTAATCAATCTCTGTCTATCTCTCTGTCTCTTTGTCTCTCCTTCCTCTCTGTCCCCCTCCTGCCCCATTTCTCCCTGAATATATACAGTCTTTCTGAATTAGGTTGCAGACATGGTGTCCCTTTACCTCTAAGGTACTTCAAGGAATTTCCTTACATAACCACAGTTCAGTCAAACCTTCAGATGACTTCAGCCCCAGATAACCTCTAAGTGCAAACATGTGAAAGATGCCAAGATAGAACTCCCAAGCTGAGTCTTTCCCAAGTTACTATACTTTCCTATGTATATATAAAAAAATACATATATATATATAATTTCAGCTGCTAAGTTTTTTGGGAAAATTTGTTATGTAGCAATATAACCGGGACACTTACCACTTACCTGCAGTTCTAAACAGAGGAATGTTTGTCCTCTGATCTTCCATGCTACTATTTCTACCTTATGCGGAGCTAATGTGCTGATACACTCATTCTTTAGTTCTTTGCTTCAGCTATTAAGTTTTTCAGATCTGGAATTTTTGTTTTTTGTTACCGTTTCTCTGCCAAGATACACATTTTGTCAGTTAATTCTATGAGCACTGTAAGCATGGCTATTTAAATTCTCTGTTAGGTAACTCTAGTAGCTGAATAACCTAGGAAAATCTTTCTAATGTCTCCTTTTTCTTCTTGGTTTTCTATGAGATGGCTTTTATATAAGTATTTTTAATGACAGAGATTGTAGATGAAAAATTGTAGAAATCCTTTGGAAAGGATTTTATTTTGTTTCTTCTATTTAGGGATAGATTCCGGGATAGATGACCTTATTTAACTCATTCTTAGGGCAACGCATGGCTTAAAAATTGTGGCATTGTCAGAAGCAGAACTCTCCATGGAGAAGGTGATGGTAATGATAACTTTACTGCTATGTTGCAGCTTTCATCTCAGACACCATCGCTAGGTTATTACCTAGCGAAATACAATTTTCTGTTCTTCAACCCTACCAACCCTCTGATCATTGCAGTTTCTGCAGAAAACCAGACTCAGGTGAAGAGCCAGTGTAATGACACCGAGCCTGAACCAGCAGATTCTGCAGCCTCAGTGGAGAGCCCCACCAACTGCTCAGGTGAGGGGTGTCACAGGACCAGAGGACCCTTCTCATTCCCTGTGTCAATGCCCCATTGTTCCATTTCTCTCTCCTCAGGCAGCAGACAGCTCCCCCTGGTGGACGGGGGCGGTCACTGCGCCGGGAGAGTGGAGATCCTTCACCAGGGCTCCTGGGGCACCATCTGTGATGATGACTGGGACCTGGACGATGCCCACGTGGTGTGCAGGCAGCTGGGCTGTGGAGAAGCCCTCAATGCCACGGGGTCTGCTCACTTCCAGGCGGAATCAAGGCCCACCTGGCTGGACGACCTGAATTGCACAGGAGAGGAGTCCCACGTGTGGAGGTGCCCTTCCCGGGGCTGGGGGCGGCACAACTGCAGACACAAGCAGGACACGGGGGTCACCTGCTCAGGTGTGTGCTGCACACTGTCCACAGGCTGGGGGAGGGGGTGGAGGCCTGGAGGTCGGGAGTCTGAGCCATGAGGGAGAGTTGCAGAAAGGACTAGAGGAGGAGGCTTCCTCCCATGCAGCCTGCCTTTCCAGCAGAGGTGAAGATTAGCTGATATCACTTCCTCCTGCAGCAGCTGAAGTTCTGGTCCTTTCTTCTCAGCAATATTTTCTGTCAGAGCCATTTCTTACAGTTTCCACTTGAAAGCAAGGCTGTCTCTTCAGTTACATATGGTAAAGAAATCTTAAACCCACGGCACTAGTTTCCGTTTGCTTCTGTAACAAATTACCACATAGTTAGTGGTTTAAAACAATATGTATTTATGCCTTTCAATTCTGTAGGTTAGATGTTCAACAGAGATCTCACTGGGCTGGAATCAAGCTTTCAGCAGGGCCACACCACTTCTGAGGCTCTGGGAAGAATCCGTTTCTTGTCTCTTCAAGCTTCTGGAAACTGCCTGCCTTCCTTGGCTCATAGCCCCCTTCATTCACCATCAGACCAGCAGTGCTGCGTGTCTCTAACCATTATCCACAGTCACATGTCACTTCAGCCAGAGCCAGGAAGGGTATTCCACTTTTAAGGATAGTGGGTCTAAGGATGTGATTAGACTGGGCTCTCGTGGTTAATCTCACCATCCCAAAGTCCTTAGGTTAATCATATCTTTGAAGTGATTTTTGCTAGAGAAGCTAACATATTCATAGGTTCCAGGGATTGGGATGTGGACATTTGTGGGTCCACTATTCTGCCTACCTCCCCAATGTCCACATTACATCCCTTTCACACACTCTTTTAGAGGTTTTGTCGAGAAGTTGGATTCAGCTCCCCGTCTCTGCAGGTTGGTCTTCCTCTTAGTTCGTATCCACTACATTACTATGGTAGAAATAGAAATGATGAGACAAATGGACAAAATCAGGTAAAAAGAAGACAAATTTCAGTCTTGTCATCTAGTGGGTATCTCCTCACTTGGGTCGGGGTGAATGTTCACAATTTATTGAGGAGAGAGGAAAACACAGAGCACTGAGTAAAGTGCTCACTGTGTTCTGTTTCCTCCCTTTCAATTTCAGAGTTCCTGGCCCTCAGGATGGTGAGCGAGGACCAGGAGTGTGCTGGGTGGCTGGAAGTTTTCTACAACGGGACCTGGGGCAATGTCTGCCACAGCCCCGTGGAAGACATCACTGTGTCCATCATCTGCAGACAGCTTGGCTGTGGGGACAGTGGAACCCTCAACTCTTCTGTTGCTCTTAGGGAAGGTTCTAGACCCCGGTGGGTAGATGGAATCCAGTGTCGGAAAACTGATACCTCTCTCTGGCAGTGTCCTTCTGACCCTTGGAAATACAGTTCATGCTCTTCAAAGGAGGAAGCCTATATCTCCTGTGCAGGTGACTTATTGTCTGTTTCTGTGTCTGTCCCAACCCTGTAGAATGTTAGTAGTGAGAGTTTATATTTAGAAATCTGAGTGGTGAGTTTAAGTTGAGTCTACAAAATGAAGTTTGGAAGGAGCTGATTTAATCCGCATGTTTCACCCTTGATTTTTGAAATGTTTAATGAATATGTAATTCACAGAATATTAGTTTCAGGTATAGAATGTAATACTTATATATTTGTACATATTGCTAAGTGATCACCACAAGCCCAGTAATATCCATCACCATATATATTTACAATTTTTTTCTTATGATATGAACTTTCAAGATGCATTTTATTACCAACTTTCAAATATACAATACAGTGTTAACTGTAGACACCGTTCTGTACATTACATCCTCATGACATTTATTTTAGAACTGGAGGTTTATACCTTCTGACTACCTTCACCCATTTTGCCCACACCAACCCACCTCTGGCAACAACCAAACTGTTGTCTGTATTTCTGAACTCGTTATTTATTTATTTAATTTATTTTTAAGAATCCACGTATAAATGAGATCATATTTTTCTTTCTGTTTGGTTTATTTCACTTAACATAATGCCCTTATGGTCCATCCATGTTGTTGCCAATGGCAAGATTTTCTTCTTTTTTATGGCTGGATGTATGTACATATCACATTTTCTTTATCCATTCATCCATCAATGAAGATTTACGTTATTTGGTTTTTGTAAATAATGCTGCAATGACACATATCTTTTCAAGTTAATGTTTTCATTGCCTTCAGATAAATACCCAAAAGTGAGATTGCTAAATCACATGGCAACTCTATTTTTAATTTTTGAGGAACATCAACACTGTTTTCCATAGGGGCTGCACCAATTTACCTTCCCCCCAGCTGTGCACAAGCTCTTCTCTCCACATCCTCACCAACTCTTATTATTGCTTGTCTTTTTGATGAAAAGAATTCTGTGAGATGATATCTCATTTAGGTTTTGATTTGCACTTCCCTGATGATTAATAATATTCTGCACCTTTTCATGTACCTGTTGGCCAGCTGTGTGTTTTCTTTGAAAAAAATGTCTATTTAAATCAGATTTTTTTTTTTTGATGTTGAGTTATATGGGCTCTTTAAGTATTTTGGATATTAACCCTTATTTAAAATATAATTTGCAAATATTTTCTCCAATTCCATAGATTGACTTTTCATTTTCTTAAAAAATATTTTTTGAACACGAGATCTTTGCCCTTCCTTCCTTCCTTCCTTTCTTTCTTCCTTCCTTCCTTCCTTCTTCTTCCTTCCAAAAGTGCGAAGTCCTGACCACTGGACACCAGGGAGGTCCCTCATTTTGCTGATGGTGTCCTTTACTGTGAAGAAGGCTTTTAGTTTTATGTAGTCCCACTTGTTTATTTTTGCTCTTGTTGCTTTTGCTTTTGGCATCAAATCCAATAAATCATCACCAAGACTGATGTCAAGGGCCTTTTTTATCCTATTTTTTCTTCTAGGATTTTTATGGCTTCAGGACTTGTGATCAAGTCTTTAATCCATATTGAGTTAATTTTTGTGAATTGTGTAAGATAGTGTTCCAGTTTCATTCTTTTTCATGTCACTGTCCAGTTTTCCCAACACCGTTTATTGAAGACACTGTCCTTTTTCCATTGTGTATTCTTGGTTCCTTTATCAAAAATTAATTGACCATATATATTTCATTTTATTTCTGGGCTCTCTATTCTGTTCCATTGATCTCTGTGTCTGTTTTTATACCAATACCATACTGTTTTGATTAAATAGCTTTGTAATATAGTTTGAAATCAGGAAGCATGACACCTCTAGCATTGTTCTTCTTTCTCAAGATTGCTTTGGCAATTCGGGCTCTTTTGTAGTTCCATACAAATTTTAGAATGGTTTGTTCCATATCTGTGAAAATTTCCATTGGAATTTTGATAAGGATTACAGTGAATCTGTAGATAGCTTTGAGTAGTATGAGCATTTTTACGATATTAGGTCTGCGAATCCTGAGCACAGAATATCTTTCCACTTATTTGTGTCTTCTTCAATATCTTCCATCAATGTCTTATAGATTTTAGTGTACAAGACTTCCACCTCTCTGGTTGTTTTGGATATTTTATTCTTTTTGGTGCAATTGTAAATAAATAGAATTGTTTTCTTAATTTCTCCTTATGGCAGTTTGTTGTTGAAATGCAACTGATTTTTGCATATAGATTTTGCATCTTGTAACTTTACTGAGTGTTTTAGTTGTAACAGTTTTTGATGGAGTCGTTAGGGTTTGCTATACATAATATCAGGCAACCTGCAAATAGTGTCAGTTTTGCATCTTCCTTTCAGATTGAATGTCCTTATTTTCTTTTTCTTGCCTGATTGCTCTGGCTAGGAATACCAAAACTATGTTGAATAAAAGTGGTGAGAGTAGGCATCTTTGTCTTTGTCTGATCCCAGAGGAAAAGCTTTCAGTTTTTTACAGTCAAGTATGATATTATCTGTGGGCTTCACTTATGGCCTTTATTATGTTGAGGTGTGGTACCTCTGTACCTACTTTTTAAAGCATTTTTTATCACAAATGGATGTTGAATTTTGTCAAATGGTTTTTGTGCTTCTATTGAGAAACTATGATTTTTACCTTCATTTTGTTTATTTGATGTATCACATTGATTAATTTGTGAATGTTGAACCATCCTTGCATCCTTGGAACAAATCTCACTTGATCATGGTGCATGATCCTTTTAATGTATTATTAAATACAGTTTTCTAATTTAATTTTGTTGTTTCATCTAGAAGGGCTTTCATTTGAAGTACCTAATCCATTTACTGTAAATGTAATTACTGATGTTGTTGGGTTAGTATCTACCATTTACTTTTAATGACCCACCTGCTTTAGGTTCCTTTTTCACTTCCGTTTTTCCTTCTTTTGTATTAAACAAATCTGTTCTAATTCCAGATTTTCCTTTTTTCCTTTGATTTTCAGCAGCTTTACTAGATGTGGAGGTTTTCATTGCCTTCTATCCATTTTTAAAATTCTCAGTTACTAAATCTTCAAATATTACTTCTGCAGTTCTGTCTCTCTGTCTCTGTTTCTCACTCTCACCCTCCTCCTTCCCTTCTTTCTCCACCTTCTTCCCCCCCTCCACCTCCTACCCCTTTTCCTCCTTCCCCTCCTCTCCCAGCCCCGCTTCTCACCTCTTATCTCTAGGACTCCTGTAAGTCACTAATTCTGTGCTGAGTTCTATCAAAAATTCTTTTAAACCTATTCATTTAATTCTTCATTCTAGACATTTTCTTTTCAGTTGGCAATCATTCCTTTGATTTTTTTTGTAGTTACAATTATTTGTTAAATTTTTTTGTCTTTTCACCTGTTTATTCTCTCCTTTCCTCTTTTTTCCTAAATACATTGATCATAGTTAAAATCCTTATCTGCTGACTCCAACATCTGTATCATGTGTGTCTCTGCCCTCTCTTCTTCTTTTTTTTTTTTTTGCACTTTAATTTGTCATGTCATCCCATCTCTTCATATGCAGTGCAGTTTTTTTTTGAAAGCTAGAAATCATATATGAAAAACAAGATACTCCAGATATATTTTCTAACGCCTGAAAGGATTCATATTGTGTTTTGTTAAGCAGGTGGGAGAAGGGGTGCACATCACTCAAATATCTAAATATTACCTAGAACTGAGCTGTAACAAGTCTGGGTTGCAGTTTTAGTAGCATTCGGTCTGCCTCTGATTTTCCTCTGTCCCTATGGCATGGGTCTTCAGAGATTTCATTTGAGAGCCTAGATGTTTTGGTAGCTCACCACCCAAGAGAATAAGGGAATAGTCACTCTGCTTTCCAAGATTTTTTGAGATAGTTCTTTGGGCTCCTGCCCTTCACAGCTTGTATACTGGGCAGATATTTGAGGAGAAAACCTGCTATGGGAGAGAGGCTCTCAAGTCTCCAAATTGTTACTCCAGCACCAGGTAACCCCCAAATAATCCTGGTTTCTCTGTCCCAGCAGGAGTCCTCTGCTTGCCTGAGCCCAAATCCTGAGCCATTAACCTCGCACCAAATTGGGGAAGTCCCACAGAGAAAAAGAAGCTGCAGATCCTTGGCTAACATTGAAATGATCTCCACTCTTTAAAATTTTAATGTATTTAGTCCCTGTTGTGTCCAAAAATGTGTGATACCTTTACTTAAAAAAATTTTTTTTCCAGCTTTTAAAATTGTATCCAGAATGACCGCTAGCTGCTGTGAACACCTCCATTCTTCATGGAAGTAGAAAATTTTAGGTTTTATTCTCTACTTCATTATTAACTTGAAGTGCAACACTGATCGACATTATTTAACCTTTCTTTACATCACTGCTTATGCATAAAAGGAGAGAATAATACAGTGTGTCTGTCAATATTGTTTGTTTGGGTGCTTTTAGAGCAGGAATAGAACCTATTTCTGCTCTGTGGTAAAGTTAGAAATTCATTTTCCCCCTAGAGAACAAATAACCTCAAATGTTGAAAATAGCGATTCCTGACATGAAGTCCAAGGAAAGATTATATTTATTTGGGAGAAGATGCAACATTATCTGATTCCCAGTGGAATCTGGCTAATATCAATATCGTCTGCCATCATTTCTCATGCAAGGTTGTCCAGCCTGCTCAAAGAGATTATATATTTTTTGAAACTAAGTATCCAGATCTGGAGTTTGAAGCCTAGAGTCATAAGTGAAATATGCTGGGGTAAACCGTGGCATCTCACAGGTCATTTGCTTTTCAGTCCTGAGTGACGATACAAAGGAGAACTTCTAAATGGTAGAGGATTCATGGCTGCTCCCTGAGGCTTCTGATGAGGCCAGTTCCTGACTCCACTCCCCTTGATCTAATCTGTTTATCTATTAGGTCAACAGCAGCAAAGTGTGTGTGGTTTTTAAGGAATCCATCCAGCTGCCAGCCCATTCCTGTGACTCTGATCTCCTCTAACTGGTCAGGGTAAAGAGACTAGCATTTCCTGTATGTCTTTCTCAGATGCTATGCAGAACTCTACAAGTCAGAAGGTTAACACTCATAGGACCTGGGTAACCCCTTCTGTTTCACACTACTCAGTAGAGTAGTATTTCCTGCTTTTGCCCATTGCGCACTTCATTATTTTCTTATCACTGCTATGAGAAATCAGACCCAGGTGTTGACCTAGTGCAGTGACTCCATTTCTGACCTAGCAGGCTCTGCAGCCTAGGGGAGAGCCTCACCAACTGCTCAGGTGAGGGTCCCACAGGAACAGAAGACCCTTCTCATTCCCTGTGTCAGGGCCCTACTGTCCCATTTCTCTCTCCTCAGACAGCAGACAGGTCCACCTGGTGGACGGGGGCAGTCGCTGTGCCGGGAGAGTGGAGATCCTTCACCAGGGCTCCTGGGGCACCATCTGTGATGATGGCTGGGACCTGGACGATGCCCACGTGGTGTGCAGGCAGCTGGGCTGTGGAGAAGCCCTCAATGCCATGATGTCTGCTCACTTCGGGAAGGGATCAGGGCCCATCTGGCTGGATGACCGGAACTGCACAGGAAAGGAGTCCCACGTGTGGAGGTGCCCTTCCCGGGGCTGGGGGCAGCACAGCTGCGGGCATGACGAGGATGCAGGAGTCATCTGCTCAGGTACGGTCAGTGCATTGTCCAGTGGCTGAGAGAATGAAAGTTCCAAGGAAGCTTGTATCTGATCACTGGGGCAATAGGAGATGGATGAGCTACAGAGGTCAGAGACATCTACACACCCTCCCTGAGTGCACACTCCATCTGTGAGTGATGGGCTTCATTTACTTGCCTCTTTTAAGTCTGCTGTTTCTTCTCCAGTGACCTTACCTGACTTTTAATCTATTATCCCAATTCAAATTGATCTTAATTTTTTTTATAATTCATTGTTTTTGAAGAGTGAAACATTTGCAAATCACCACACACACACTTCCTTTGCATAGTGAGCCTATGGGAGGGAGGGACAAGAATGAGGATGCACTTTCCTCAGTGGAGTTGTTTCTGTAGGTACAGTGTGAGACTTTATTTTGCACTAGGTTAGCAGAAGTGGAAGCTCAGGGAATATCGTTAAAGAAATTGGAGAGGAATTTACAGGTTTGTGCCAAATTGCAAGTCTCCTTTGAAAATTTAGATGTAAATATTCATAGCTCTTTGGCAGGTAGGACCAGAGGACTGTGGATGAAATGCTCTTAGTCATAGGTTCTCCTTCCATTGTTACCAGAAAAGATTTTCTCTCTGTTTTTTCTTTTAAAACATCTGTATAAAGTCAAACTTTGAAGGAACACCATGCACTGGTAAGTCACTGTGTGCTGATAAGTCAATGGTGGAAGCAATAAAATATTAAGTTGTGTGTTGCATGGTAAAAGATTACATAGTTTTCACCTGATGACTTCAATGGTATAAGATAATTGCATTTGGGGGTTTATTTGATAGAAGTAGGAGTAAGGGGACAAATGTAATTTTTGAAGAAGGTGGAAGAGACTTATAGTAGCTGGGAAGGAGACGGATGGCAATGGGAGCTGACAAAGGCACATGTGGGGTTCTCTGGGCAGCACTGAGGGTCCAGGTGTGGTGTGGAAGATGCCATGTGTGCTTAGGGACCCACGATGTCTGTACAGCAAGAGACCAAACAAGGATATATCTGACCATGTTTTCATTTTGCCTTCGGTGGGGTTGATTCTTATAAATAAATAGCCCCCTGAAGGGGCAGTTTCCCTTTCTTTGGTTATCCAAGTCTCATAAACTCTTCAGAGGGCTTAACACTGTCTACTTGTTTTTCTCCTTCACCAGAAGTAAAGCCCCATAAAGATAAGAACATTGTTTTAGTGAGATTTACATTCCCAGCATCTACTAAAGTTCCTGGGACATGGTAAACTCTAAAAAGGTGTTTGTATTTGTAACAAAACCACATGAAAATGGACTCTTAATATTGCCTTCAAATAACTTTCTCCTACTTAAGTATCAGACCTATGCAGAGGGTTCAGATATGCCTGCTTTGAAGCCTCTCCTGTCTCTCCATTGTCATCATTTCCCAATCAGATGTTCATTTTTTTGCCTATTTTGGGCCTCTAAGGACCCACTTTCCTTGCACTTTCCTGCGCCTTGATGGAAAGGGCATGCTGATCACCTCTGGCTTTCAGATGTGAATGGGGAAACCAAGGGTAGAGTGCAAGTTTGGTCTTCCAGGAAGATACTTTGATCTTTGTGGATCTCTAAGTGGCCAAATACCATATGGAATGGAGACATTTCCTATACCTCAGGCAACACAGTACTCTATTCCAGTCAAAATAGTAGAAGTCCAGAGTGATGGATAAGGAGCCAGAAGGTACAGAGACAGGCGAGGCTGATGGTCAGAGCCCCTGAGAGTTGGTCTGGATGCAGATGCATCACAGCTGCAGGCAGGATAGAGAAGGCCGACTTGGTCAGAGGGAGAGAAATGAGCATGTGATGCAGATGATAGATGATAAAAACCAACCCAGTCACCCTTGCTCTCTTGCTTCCTTGGATAAAATCAAGCCCCAAAATTATAATAATGAGAGGGGACATTTCCTCTGGGTCCCAGAGCCCTAAGCAGAAGCTGAGATATAGAATATTGGGGCTCTCCCAGGTTCAAGCACAGGTGCCGAAAGAGTACTTTCCTGAAGACCTGGCCCCCTGCTCTCCCTCCTATGGCTCAGGTTGTTGTCTCTCTTGCAAATGGACTAAATTTGGGAAATGGGGGCCCCCTCTGTGAGAGAAGAGCAGAGGTGAAGCACCAAGAAGAGTGGGCCATGATGCATAGTGAACACCAAGCCTGGAGGAAGACCAGATGCTGTGCAGTAACCTGGGACATGAGAGCACAGAACAGACAGAAGAGGCTCAGTCTCTAACTCTGCAGCCTTGAACAAGTCACTCTCGTGACAGGCCCTCCCAGGCTCTGTCTTCTCGGGTCTAAAATAAGAACATATTGTTCAACACCTCCAATGTTATTTACAGCTTTGAACATCTGTTGATCTTAACCCTGAAAGAGGCCATATTTTGCTTGGTGTCTTACCCCTTTTGATTGAAGTAATGGTGTGTCTGTATCTCATCATGTTAATAACCCAACATGTGAACCTAGTTCTCCAAAGTGCAAGACACAGATTCCAAATTTTAGGGTTTTTTTTTTTTTTTTTTTTTGTCACCTTCAATTTTTGTTCTGTTGATCCTTTGGAGTTTCTGTGGTTTTAGGTTAAATATGTTGATTTTATATTCAGTAGTTTTTGATAAAACTGCTTTTCCTCTGCCATTTCTTTTGCTTGGGAAGACTTTTAGAAAAGTGTCCTGACATTTTTCAGGTCAGGTCAAGAAGACCGATTTCCATGAAAAGGGCAAGAAGCTGGACAGGATTTAGCCTATATTCACCCTAAAACTTTCACTCACTCTCCTCAGAGGAGCCAGTCAGGAGTTCAGTGAGGAGCCCCATGTCAGTCAGGGCTTCCTTAGCCCTTATTTGTGCAGAAACTTCACTTACTTTCCTAAAGCATATAAATGGTACCCAACCAGGGTGTGAGGTCCTTGGTGAGCCCAGATTCTATTTTATGTCAGATGACAACATCTATGGAACTACTGAATTATTAAAACTTCACTTCTCACTAACAATACCAATCTTGGGTAGATATTAAAATGTCCTTAGCAAATCATAGACCAGTGAGAGGGTTTCTGTCACATCACAGAGGCAAACCACTTCAGTCAGCATGGAAATGTGGGCACATGTTAGCTGACAAGCAGAAAAAAATTATGTTAATGAGAAAGCCCTAGAATGAGTCTTCTTCACAAGCAACACTATTCTTCAAAGAATATATATAATTCATTTTTCTCTCAGTGTCTTATGCTTCACTTCTGATATGTATAGATTTAACTTCTGTATAATTTATTTTGGAGATTTATATCAAGTAGGGATTTGATCTTGTTGTTTTAAAATCTATCCCTAAGTTATTCAGCACTCTTTATTAAACAGTCTATCTTCTTTAATGATTTAAAATATTATCTGCTTCAAACAGTAAATACTTATGTGTGTGTGTCTTTGAGTCTACTCGGTATTTATATTCTGCCCCTTTCACTCTATTGTTACACACAAACATAATTGGTTTTATTATTTTAATATCTAATCCCCTTACATCAGCCGTCTATTTCATAAATTTTCTTTCAATGTCACACACTTATTTTTGCACATAAATTTTAAAATCAAGTAGAAAATAAAAAAGAAATAATAATTTGTTTCAGAAGACTCTCTCCTGATGTCTGTAAGACGTTATTGATTATTCAGAATATATTTGAGTGTCTAACATGTGTCAGGCCAGGTAAAATAGCATACAAGCAATATCTCTTTCTTGTTCTTTCCAAATTTGTAATCTGGTGGGATTAATACAGAAAATAACAAAGTGTTGAGTAACAATCCTTTAATTACAATGTGTAGCTTATGACCAAACTCCCAACCAGAACAGACTGGGCTCCTAACCTGGGCCTCTCTGGGGAGGTGGAAATGGATAAATAACAAGAGGCAACCAGATCATCCTCTCACCATTCATACTTGTACAATTGCAAGCTAATCCTTTAAGTCTTTAATTTCTGTGGTGTATTTCCTGCTCTCTCCTGCTCTCTGTAGTAGATTTTTATTCAGGTAGAACACGCTTTCCGAATCTCCACATCATATGCTTCAAAGTTCACATACTTATGTATTCAGAGTCCTTTGCCAGAAAAAAAATTCCTCCATGCACATAAATAATCATGAGCATGCTCAGAAACCAGGCAAGGGTGTTAAAAAAAGTGTTCTTTATGATGTGGGGTTTTATTTTTTTCCATTGGATTACCTATTCTCCATCCAAAATATGGCCCCTGAAAGACCAAATCATGATCACGAATCTTTTCTTTGGTCTCCCCCTTTCAGTTTCATACTCTAGCCACTCCCACTTTAACCTACCACTCACCCCACCCGCACTCCACCTCTAGAGAAGTTCTTCCATTTGGAGTCTCCCTTCCATCCATCTGTAGCTCTGCAGATTGTTTTTTCTTGCCTGCAGTGGGAGAAATGGGAAAGGGTAGCAGGGTTAGGTGGTGGATGGGAGGAGCATAGGGGATAAAATGTGTTAAAAATCTTTCTATCTTTCATCCATTTTGAGCTTTTTGGAACTTGGAAATCTCTAAATTATATATGGCTTGTTTGCTCTCTGCTCTCTTCCTCTCCATCTCCTTTTTTCCATGCTGGCTATTTCTTGAGACTCCAAATAGGAAAGGAATATGCAGTTAGCATATACATAGGATTAAAATACATTAAATTACCTTCACTGTTAGCATTTGCTGAGATTCCCACGTCTTGGAAGAAAAACCCTAGTATGAAGTAATCCACGAACTCAGCTGTTTTGCATATTCCCACTGAGAACTCGCTCTCACCCAGGTTCACTGATAAATCCTAGGCTTTCAAGAAAGATGGCTGGGACGAGCCCATTCTTCTCCTATGACTCTGAGCTTTCTTCATATCCAAACTCATCTGTGGACAACTTCTTTTTACAAGCAACTCGCCAAAGAAATTCTTGGAATTTTCCACCATCAAAAATTATGAGAAAACACACATGAAATCATAATAGCAGGCTTGTTATAATATCTAGATTTCCTCCCTGAGCCGTAAGTATGTCTGTAGTTTGATGTGGACTCACAGATCCAGCCCTCAAGACTTTCCCTAGTCTCAGCAACTTGAGTATTGGCTCCTGAGAGAAAACTGGCCAGAATTCTAACCCCAGAAATCTCAGGATGGCCTTCTAACCTTGTCTGCCTCTTAGGCTTCGAACCTCTTGAATCCCATGGGCCTTTTTCACTCTGGGTTAGTTCAGCTCTGCACCCAAGTTTGATGCCCACCACAGAGAAGTTTTCTTGGGTCCTGTGTTTTCCAGGCCCCTGGATGAGCAATTCACATTCCTAACCAACCTCAAAATACACATTCTTGGAAATCAGCCATTCCAAACTGACCCTGGAAATCCTTGTGAATTTCTCTTTAGATACTCACTCATGGAAATGCAATTCTGACAATAATTGTCAAATTCTCTCTCCATGCCCCACTCCCAGAAAATAAAAGCTTTCACATTGTTGCCTGTGACATAATGTTGCAACTGTCAAACTAGGTTCATGAACAGTTATTAGGTTTATTGTTGTTGTTGTTTTTCTCTTAGGGTTTGTGCATCTGGTTGGAGGGGGTGGACCCTGCTCAGGGCAGGTAGAAGTGCATTCTGGAGAAGACTGGATTCCAGTGTCTGATGGGAATTTTACACTCCCCACTGCCTAGGTCATCTGTGCAGAACTGGGATGCGGCAAGCCTGTGTCTGTCCTGGGACACATGCCTTTCAGAGCAGCAGAGGGCCGGGTCTGGGCTGAAGAGTTCAGGTGTGAAGGGGAGGAGCCTGAGCTCTGGTCCTGCCCCAGAGTGCCCTGTCCAGGGGGCACTTGTCATCACAGTGGAGCTGTTCACCTTGTCTGTTCAGGTGAGATGCACATCAGGACATAACCTCCCTGCTTACAGAGTTCAGGTGAGAAAATCATGAGATTTTGCTGAAATCCTGTCTTCTTCTACCAGTGTATGCAGATGTCCGGCTCATGAGAAATGGCACCTCTCAGTGTGAGGGGCAAGTGGAGGTGAATATTTCTGGACGATGGAAAGCGCTCTGTGCCTCTCACTGGAGTCTGGCCAATGCCAATGTTGTCTGTCATCAGCTCGGCTGTGAAGTCGCCATCTCTACTCCTAGAGGACCACACTTTGTGGAAGGAAGTGATCAGATCTCAACAGCCCGGTTTCACTGCTCAGGGGCTGAGTCCTTCTTGTGGAGTTGCCCTGTGACTGCCCTGGGTGGTCCTGACTGTACCCATGGAAACACAGCCTCTGTGATCTGCTCAGGTAAGAGCGACGGAAGGGCTACTAGTACTCAGGATGCTCCTGGAATGACCTGTCTCCAAGAGCAGGGAGTATAGAAAACTGGCTTCATAAGCAAGATAGTTCATGGTGAAATATGGTTCTTTTCATTGTTCATTCATTTTTCAGGTCAGGGCAAGAAGTGTTAAGGGGAATAATATATTTTCAAGCAACATTATTATTCACTTATAATCATAGAAACAATGTATAAGCAATACGTGAATACATTAGTCATGTACCCTAACCCAGATCAACAAAGAGAACATTAACAGCACCAACAGCAGTCACTGTTGCCTCCCCATAGCTATGCCCTCCCTCCTCTCCATCAAAAACCTGCTTCCTAACTTCTATGACCATAGGATATTTTGTTGATTTTTGAACTTTGTATAAAATCATGCAATATGTCCTCTTTTGCATCTAACTTCTTTGACTCAATATTATGTTTGGGATTCACTCATGATGTTGTTTATAGCAGCACTTTATTCATTTCTGTTACTGTAGAGCATTCCCTTGAATGATCACTTCACCATGTATGGATACATTCAACTGATGGTAGAGATTTGAGTTGTTTCCAGTTCTTGAATATTACAAATAAGCTTACCATGACAATGACGTTGGATGCAAATATGTGTTATTTATTTAACCCTTGGTGTTTTATTTTCATTTTCTTAATGGTATGGTGTCCTTTGATGATCCAAGTTCTTAATCTTAAGGAAATATAACTAACCAACTTTTCCCTATATATTTAGTGTTTCTTGTTTCCTTTTTTAAATATTTATTTATTTATTTATTTATTTATTTATTTATTTATTTATTTATTTTTATTGGCTGTGTTGGGTCTTTGTTGCTGCGGGCTTTCTGTAGTTGCAGACAGTGGGGGCTACTCTTCATTGTGGTGTGCACGCTTTTCATTGCAGTGGCTTCTCTTGTTGCAGAGAAGGGCTGTAGGTGCACAGGCCTCAGTAGTTGCGGCACATGGGCTCAGTAGTTGTGTCTTGCAGGTTCTAGAGCGCAGGCTCAGTAGTTGTGGTGCACAGGCTTAGTTGCTCCCCAGTATGTGGGATCTTCCCAGACCAAGGATAGAACCTGTGTCCCCTGCATGAGCAGGTGAATTCTTAACCACTGTGCACCCAGGGAAGCCCCTTATTTCCTTTTAAAAAGAACTTTGCCTATGCCAAGACCATGAAAACATTCTCCAAGAGTGTATTATAGAAGTTTAATCATTTTCTCTTGCATATGTACTGATACACTCATTGTTTAGTTCTTATTTTCAGCTATTAAGTTTCTTAGCTCTAGAATTATATTTTATTTTATTTTATTTATCATTTTTCTGCCAAGATACACATTTTGTCAGTTAATTCCATGAGCACTTTAATCATGGCTATTTAAATTCTCTGTCAGGTAACTCTACTAGTTGAGTACCCTGGAGAATCATTTCTAGTGTCTCCTTTTTCTCTTGGTTTTTTGTGAGTTATATTTTATATAAGTATTTTTTTTAAAAGACAGGCATTGAAGATGAAAAAGTGTAGGAATCCTTTGGAAGGATTTTATTTTGCTTCTTCTACTTAGGGATAGATTTAGGGATAGAACAACTTATTTAACTCATTCTTGTGAATTAAATTGCATTCTCAGTGCAATGCTTGGCCTAAAACAAAAATTGTGGCATTGTCAAAGCGTAACTCTCCATAGAGAAGGAGTTCTCTAAAATTATGTTAACTTTATTGATGTGTTCCTGCTTTCATCTCAGAACCCATCACTAGGTTATTATTTAGCTCAGTTCAGGTTCCTGATATTCAACCCTCTAGGCCCTCTGATCATTGCTGTTTCTGCAGGAAACCAGACCCAGGTGCTGCCCCAATGCAACCACTCCCTGTCTGAACCAGCAGGCTCTGCAGCCTCAGAGGAGAGCCCCGCCAACTGCTCAGGTGAGGGTCCCACAGGACCAGAAGACCCTTCTCATTCCCTGTGTCAAGGCCCCATTGTCCCGTTTCTCTCTCCTCAGACAGCAGACAGCTCCGCCTGGTGGACGGGGGTGGTCACTGCGCCGGGAGAGTGGAGATCTTTCACCAGGGCTCCTGGGGCAACATCTGTGATGATGGCTGGGACCTGGACGATGCCCACGTGGTGTGCAGGCAGCTGGACTGTGGAGAAGCCCTCAATGCCACGGGGTCTGCTCACTTCGGGGCGGGATGAGGGCCCATCCGGCTGGATGAACTAAACTGCACAGGAGAGGAGTCCCACGTGTGGAGGTGCCCTTCCCGGGGCTGGGGGCGGCACGACTGCAGACACAAGGAGGATGCGGGGGTCATCTGCTCAGGTGTGTGCTGCACATTGTCCACAGCCTGGGGGAAGGGGTGGGGCATGGAGCATGGGGGTCTGAGCCCTGAGGGAGAGTTGCTGAAAGGGCCAGAGAAGGAAGCTTCCTCCCGTGGAGCCTGTTTTCTAGCAGATGAGAAGATTAGGTGCTTTCACTTCCTTCTGCAGCAGCTGAGGTTCTGGTCCTTTCTTCTCAGCAATATTTCCTGGCAGAGCCATTTCTTACAGTTTCCACTTGAAAGCAGGGCTCACTCTTCAGTTACCTATGGTAGTAAAATCTTGAGAATGACATCGTAATGAAACCACAAATTTATTATTTACAGTTCTGCATGTTGGAAGTGTGACAGTGGTCTCAGTAGGCTAACATCCAGGTGTCCACAGGGCTGCATTCTTGCTGGAGGCTCTGGGGAGGAATCCTTTTCCCAGCCTTTTCTAGTTTCTAAATGTGCCCTGCATTCCTTGGCTCAGAGCCTGCTTTCTTCCTCCTCAGACAGGTAAGAGTGCTGCTTCTGACTGTTCGTCCTTAGTCACATTTCCCTCTGACTGGAGCTGGGACTGGTTATCCATTTCTAAGGATAGTGGGCCTAAGGATGTGATTAGACTGGGCTCATGTGCTTAATCTACAATATTCCAGCTGAATCTCAGCATCCCAAGTCCTTATGTGAATCATATCTTTAAAGTGACTTGTGCCAGGTAAGGCAACTTATTCACACGCTCCAGGGACTAGGATGTGGACATTTTTGTGTCCATTATTCTGCCTACCTCCCCAATATTTGCACCACATCCCTTTCACACACTCTTTTAGAGGTTTTCTTGGGACGACGGATTCAGCTCCCTCTCCTTGCTGGTGCCCGTGTTGGTCTTCCTCTCTGCTTGTATCCACTATGTTGATGTGGTAGAAACAGGAAAAGAGATATAAATGGATAAAATCAGATAAAAGTAAGTCAAATTTCATTCTTGTCACCTAGTGAGTGTCTCCTCAGCTGGGTCAGGGATGAGTGTCACAATTTCTGGGAGAGAGGAAAACCCAGAGCACTGAGTGGAGTGCTCACTGTGTCCTGTTTCCTCCCTTTCAATTTCAGAGTTCCTGGCCTTCAGGATGGTGAGCGAGGACCAGGAGTGTGCTGGGTGGCTGGAAGTTTTCTACAACGGGACCTGGGGCAGTGTCTGCCGCAGCCCCATGGAAGACATCACCTTGTCTGTCATCTGCAGACAGCTTGGCTGTGGGGACAGTGGAATCCTCAACTCTTCTGTTGCCTTTAGGGAAGGTTCTAGACCCCGGTGGGTAGATTTAATCCAGTGCCAGAAAACTGATGCCTCTCTCTGGCAATGTCCTTCTGATCCTTGGAAATACAGTTCATGCTCTTCAAAGGAGGAAGCCTGTATCTCATGTTCAGGTGACTTACTGTCTGCTTCTGTGTGACTGTTTCTGTGTCTGTCTCAGCCTTGTAGGATGTTGTTAGTGTTATTTTATATTTTCAAATCTAAGTGATGAGATTTGGTTTAGTCTATAAAATGTGTGTCTGTGTCTGTGTGTGTGTGTTGCATTTGTTGTGGAATGTGGAGAGTGATATACAATATAAAGAAACAAAGTTATTTAATGTGGTAATAAGATGCAGTGAATATCTCAGCCCATTAGATAATGAAGCCTGTTTTTCACATGTCATTTGGACCAAGCCAAGGCCCTTAGATAATCTTGTTTGGGGATGAGACCACCTCCAAATGCCCCTGATCCAGTACTTCCCATTGTTTGCTCCTGCAGGAAGGAGACCTAAGAGCTGTCCAACTGCGGCCCCCTGCACAGGTATATCAGCCCCTTCCTCCTCCCCTGTGGCTCCCAGGGGCTCCTTCCTTCCCATCAGGGGCAGTAACAGGACAGGATGCTGTCTTCTCAGACAATGACAAGATCCGACTCAGGGGAGGAGACAGCGTGTGCTCAGGGCGGGTGGAGGTCTGCCACAGCGGCTCCTGGGGCACAGTGTGTGATGACTCCTGGAGCCTGGCAGAGGCCGAGGTGGTGTGTCAGCAGCTGGGCTGTGGCCATGCCCTGGAAGCCGTGCAGGACGCGGCATTTGGCCCTGGAAATGGGAGCATCTGGCTGGACGAGGTGCAGTGCGGGGGCCAGGAGTCCTCCCTGTGGGACTGTGCTGCGGAGCCCTGGGGGCAGAGCGACTGCAAGCACGAGGAGGATGCTGGCGTGAGGTGCTCTGGTGAGTGGAGGGGCTTGGGATGTGCTCTGGTTGAGCTGAGGCAGCGCTGGGGCAATGGGCTGGGCTGGGGTGTGGTGGGATTTGTATTCAGAAAGCACCCAGGAGCTGTAGCTCTGATCTCGGATGGGGGAGCTGGGAGGACTCAACACCGATGCTGTGGTGACTGAGGGGTGATTTCAGGGCTCAGGAGGGAAGAAGGCTGCCTTGCATCCTGGCCAATTCCCATGCTCCAAACCCCTGTCTCTCTCTTTAGGTGGAAGAACAACTTTGCCCCCCACTAGAGCAGGTACTGTGCCACGATCCATGGGCAGGGGAGATATTCAGAGTCCTGGGACCTGCTGTGTGGACTCTCTGACAGAATTAGCCGCTCAGGAGAGGAAAGATCTTGAGGAGCCACTGGCTGGTGGGGGGGAACCAGGGCATTTTCCTTGGGAAACTCCCCCCGCCTTGGTTCAATGCCAGAGTTTCTCATGCCTGTGACCCAAGGGAGGCTGGTTCCTATGCTGCAGGATCTAAGGCTTTCCTACCTGCCCACGAGGGTCGCTCCTTATCAGAAAGGTGCCGGTTCCAGGACTTTTTTGTTGCTCTGGTCTCCTGAAGCCCAAGGAGAGGAGTGAAGCTGGGAGCCTGGCCCTCAGAGGCTGTCTCAGCAGGGAGGCTCGCTGATAATCTCTGGCTCTCCCTCCGTCCACGCTGGCTGGAGTGGAGTTGAATCATCTCAGGACAAGACCTGGGGGAGCCCAGTCACTGTCAGTCCAGTTGTGTCTGAGGCTGGGATTTCATTGTCCAGAGCTCTGTGCAAATGCTGGCATAGGGAGTTTCCCTGTGCCCAGGACCTTCTCCAAACCTTCTTGCTTTTTCCTCCTAAGGGACCAGACCAGGCTCAAATCCTGTTCTTGGCATCTTCTCCCTACCTGGGATCCTCTGCCTTATCCTGGGGGCTCTTCTCTTCCTGGTCCTCATCATCCTGGTGACTCAGCTGCTGAGATGGAGAGCAGAGCACAGAGGTGGGCTGTAGCGGGTACTGGGTACCATGGAAAGTGTGTGGAGACAGGAAATGGGGCCAGGTGTGAGGAGGGGAAACCTGGGCCAGCTCTCTTTTTACCCCCATGAGTCTGCAGAACTCCATCTGCTGCATCTTAAACTCTAAGGGCTGAATATACAGAGGTTCTTAGGATTGAGATATGAGCCCTCATACGTCATGGCCTCTTCTGTGAGACCAGAAGAAGTTGGGCTGAGCTGTGGGTTCAGGGTCACACAAGGGCAGAAGGTGCAGACCTGGTGCATAGGGTGGCAGGCTCTGCAGAGGTCCCGGCAGCCCTGAGGGGTTTTCCACATGTGAGCCTTGGGGAGATGGAGGGTTAAGCCCGCTGGTTCAGGGTGTCTGGGTTGCAGTCTCTGACCTGCTGGTGGTTTCTCAGCCTTATCCAGTGTAGAAGATGCTCTTGCTGAGGCCGTGTACGAGGAGCTTGATTACCTTGTGACAGCAAAGGAGGATCTTCTGGGCAACACAGGTGGGTGTCTCTGCCCTGTCCTCCTGGGACCTCTGGTTGTCAGCCACCACTGGCTGTGAGCCGTCTTCTCAGCATCTCAGACCCCACATCTGCCCCAGGTTCACAGAGGCAGCCCCTGCAAATGTGGCAGGATGGCCTCTCCGGAACCCCTGTGAGCACCCAGCCTCCCTCTACAGGGCAGGAGCCAAGCCTGCCCCGCATTTCTTCTCAGTGTCACACAGGTCCCATGGGTGTGGGGAGGGTCCTTCTGTTTGTTGTGTGATGTTTTCTCCACACTAGGGTTCCCATCAGATGACTCAGTGACTGAACTGCCACATTACACTGGGGACAGTGAGGACCACGGTGACTATAGATCTGCTGCAGGTAGTAGAGGTGGACCTGCCTCGCTGGGTATTGCGGGCAGGAAAATTTCCCTCATAGAGATGAGATCCAAGCAGAACAGTCTTCCTTTGCCTGAGACTAGAGGGATCCCTTGTGTCCAGATGGGCCCCATCCTCCCCCTTCTCTGGCTGTTCTGTGATGTCTCATGTTGGGGCTGGGCCCTCTGTATGCAGAATCACCCTCATTTATTCAAAACAGGCAACATTGTTTTAAGAAATAACATCTGGAGAGCTTCGTTTGTCAGAATATTTTAGTAATGCTCATAGGTGTAATAATTGCTTTGAGACATATAGTTTTAGTCAAGAAATATTGATATTTGTACAAACATTTTTGGGTTTATGGGCGCGTTAAAATGAAATACAGCCTTAAAAATAATCTATTAAAACAAAGAATGAACAATGCCTCCATTTAGCATCTCAGAAACTCTGGGTCAGAAGGGATCTTCGGTATTTCCCAGGCCAACGTACTTACTGTGGTTTCATCTGATCCCCTTGTCTGCCCTTAAAACCCCCAGATGACAGGACTGATGCCCCTGGTGAAGGTTATGATGATGCTGAAGAGGTACCAGTGCCTGGGGCTCCTCCCGTCCCCCAGGGAATCGAGGGGGAAGTGCCCCCAGTGAAGGAGAATGGGGTGAGGGCCTCTCAGGCAGGTGAGTGGAGTTAGCTGATCTCCTGTAGTCTTTGGTCTCTGTCCTGGAAAGGGTGAATTTGAGCTCTCAATGCCCATCCTTCCTATGGATTCCAAGTTTGGATAATCTCATATGTTTGATAGCATCACCTCTAATATATGCCTTTCTTTAATGCTGTCAGAATCCTTGGGAGGGAGGAATCCCTCTATGTTCTTGGGATCTATGTTTCCATAATGAGACATAAATTTATCAATGTATCCTTGATGTGCTTGCATTAAGACTTGTAGATTAATTGAACATATTCACTAAACCTAGAAATGGAACAACTGTTCTCATAACACCTTTGTGCTGTCTTAAACATGAAACATAGGTAGAGATTTAAAAAAGATATTGCAGTATTGGAATTTGTGAAGCATTTTGATAATTTAAGAGGTACTGTGTTCATATGTTACACTAACATGTATTTTTAAAATACATTTATTTATTTATTTATTATTTATTTATTTATTGGCTGCATTGGATCTTCGTTGCTTCACTCGGGTTTTCTCTAGTTGTGGTGAGTGGGAGCTACTCTTTGTTGCAGTACACAGGCTTCCTATTGCCGTGGCTTCTCTTGATGAGGAGCATGGGTTCTAGGCATGAGGGCTTCAGTAGTTGCGGCATATGGGCTCAGTTGTTGTGGCTCACAGGCACTGGAGCACGGGCTCAGTAGTTATGGCACCTGGGCTTAGTTGCTTTGCAGCATGTGGGATCTTCCCGGACCAGGGATTGCACCTGTGTCCCCTGCACTGGCAGGCAGAGTCTTTTTTTTTTTAAGAACTTTTATTGAGATACAATTGATGTACAATAAACTGCATATATTTAATGTGTACAATTTGATTTTTTTTCTTATTAGTAATGTATATATGGCAATCCCAGTCTCCCAATTCATCCCACGCCAACCCCCCTACCCCCTGCTTTCCCCACTTGGTGTCATATGTTTTTCTCTACATCTGTGACTATTTCTGCCTTGCAAACTGGTTGATCTGTACCGTTTGTCTAGATTCCACATATATGCGTAAATATACGATATTTGTTTTTCTCTTTCTGACTTACTTCACTCTCTAGGACAGTCTCTAGGTCCATCCATGTCTCTACAAATGTCCCAATTTCCTTCCTTTTTATGGCTGAGTAATATTCCATTGTATATATGTATCGTATCTTCTTTACCCATTCATCTGTTGATGGACATTTAGGTTGTCTCCATGTCCTGGCTATTGTAAAGTGTGTTGCAATGAACATTGGGGTGCCTGTGTCTTTTTGAATTATGGTTTTCTCTGGGTATATGCCCAGTAGTGGGATTGCTGGGTCATATGGTAACTCTATTTTTAGTTTTGCAAGGAACATCCATAATGTTTTCCATAATGGCTGTACCAATTTACATTCCCACCAGCAGTGCAAGAGTGTTCCCTTTTCTCCACACCCTCTCCAGCATTTAGTGTTTGTAGATTTCTGATGCTGCCCATTCTAACGGGTGTGAGGTGATACCTCTTTGTAGTTTTGACTTGAATTTCTCTTATAGTCAGTGATGTTGAGCAGGCAGGCAGATTTTTAACCACTGCACCTCCAGGGAAGCTCAACATTAACATGTATTGATACAAATCTATGATATACGGTGACCTTAAAATTAAGCCATGGTGGTGGACCATAGACTAGAATTTGTGGGCAGCTAAGGGCTAATCTGCTCCAGACGGTTCAGTGACCAGGAGAAGAAGGCACTCATTTTCTGGAAAAGAGTATTTCTCCGACTGAGGGCCTGTGTGGTTCCTGGGGAGGGGCCATCTGTGGATGCAGCCTGTGATAGTATTTGTGGGCATTTGGGAACACAAGTCAAGGTGGCTAAGAGCAGAGCTGGGATGTCAGTGAGGAATAGAGATTCCTCCTGTCTCCGGTCTTCCTCTCATTCTAAATTCACATCTGTCAGTTGTGAAAGGGGGAAATATTAAATTTGTTTTTATTATCGTTACCATTCTTGGGGCATCTCCTTGCAGGTTGTGTAAGCCAGGAAGCAGGTCTTCACAGAGCTCCTGTGTTGGGCACAGATATTTTAATATCCTAAGTTTTTCAGAAGAGCTGAGGCCCCAGACCCACACTGACTGGATCCTGATAGGACAGCCTGTCATATCTGTGCTGTAACTGACGTGAAATATGCTGAGCCTCCCTGAGCACAATCCAGTCCCTAGGGATGCTCTGCTGTCACCACTTACTTGACTTGCTTCTACCACAGGGCACTGTCCGGTCCCTCTGTCTCAGTTCTAATGAAACATCTCTTTGCTATTTCAGGCTCTTCTCTGCGCTTCTCTAGAGAGGCGGCTGATCCTGGGAGAGGAGAAGAGAGCCTCCGGCTGCTCCAGGGGGAGAGGGGGGACGCTGGGTATGATGACGTTGAACCAAGTGCCCCTGAAACAGCCATGGTGGCTTTCCCATGATGTTATATTAAATGTGAGATGAGGCCTCCGATATTCTAATTGCCTGTGTTCCAATAGAGTATTGCTGACCTGTAACTGGGTTATATGGAAATTGCTGAAAATGAAATATTCTGAATAAAGTAACTTTTTGCTTTGTTGATAATTTAATGTTTCATGTCAAATGAGGATTGGTCCTCAAGGGAAATACAAGGTGAGTGAACTGACTTGTTTTCTCACCTCCCGCAAAGGCTAATGAAGGCATGACTTTGTGAGATGCAGAAATGCTCCAGGTCACTGTGACTTAGACAAGGGACTCAAAACTTGGTCCTCACTCATACCTCATTCCTAGCAAGATGAACTCATGGCAGAAACTCAGTCCTGAACATTCTTGTATGCTCTTCCCTGAGATGTCACATCACCTGTTTTAACCAATCTTGGGCACCAGATTGAGTTTGAGTTTCAAGTTGAGGGTGGGAGCTTGGCTGGTGGAAGAGGATGAATACAGCTTTCCTTAACATGCCTAATTTTTCATGGGTCCATTAAAAATCTAATTCTTCATAATTACCTTTTCCTTTTTCAACTCTAATTCCCCAAGTTATTCTATTTATTCCTGTAGCCCATCCTGACTCCTCCTCACTCTTCTCTCATGTCTAGTTGGTTATTAAAATCCTTTTAAATTCAGTCTTTCCTCTCTATCATTTCTTATTTCTTCATATTTTCTGTGGGAGAGGCCAAAGGTTACATTTCCAATACACCCCATTACACTGTGAACATGTGGAGGGGCTGCTGAACTCATACAAGAACTGAGTGGTGGCCTGGTTATGAGCTGAGCCCAGCCTGTTACTTAGTTGGTGGCTCTGGATGTTGTCTGGGGGTCCAACCTACTCACCATTGCAATGTTTGTAATTTTTGGCTGGGCATGGGGATTGGAAGATGCCCAGGGCTTCTCCCCATGCAGCTCAAATGGCCATTTGCCATTGGGAAGTGATGAAATAAATGACAGAGTAAAGTATTCCTACGAAGAATATTATATTTTATATCTGATTCATGGTGTCAGTGAAGCCAAAATAGCTGGTTACTACAATTTTTGATGATAAAAATCATATAAAATTAATGGAGAGGTAGGACAAGATTCACCACCCAGTTTTGGGAGAATTCCAGGATGAGCCTGTTATGGATTGGGTACTTAAGTGTGACTTAAGAGTGTTTAGATCAGGGAGATCAGGGCATCATTCCAAGTGACCCATGGTGCCTGTGAAGGGGCCTTTTGTGAGGGGTGGTTTTGAAGGGTTTATCATTCCAGGGTCTGCCACAAAAGCCAGAAAACTTCTCTGCATAGCAGTAATTATGACAAGGCAGCCAGAATGTCATGTGGGGAAAGAATTTACAGGAAATTCTTTCCTTTTAATGGCGTAGTTAGCATATTAAGCTTGGAGGCCTGTCCCATGTTTTTTGGAATGACCCACTGGAAGTCCCTAGATTTTCCTGAAGCCTCATAGGCACTTAACACCCATAAATACTTTATTCTGGGCAGATTGGAGAAAGTCACAAACACCTGAAAATGTCAGGGATTATGTTACATACTAACTTCCAGTGCAATAACCCTGTGTGGCAGGTAATGATATGATTCCTACAGGGAAAAATATCAAGTTGCAGGTTTCCCTAGGGCAGCATCACCAGGCATCACCATCAGAGAATGAGTCCAACCCTGCACAGAACTGGTCGCTTTATCAATAAGTGCAGTAAGAAGGGAGCCTAAGAGGATTCTGAAGTTGTGCAGAAGAGGTGTCTAATACAAGTGAAGGTCAAAGTCAGAACTAGGTGATAAACCTTGGCACAGCCAGATATTATCAACCTATACCCCAATTTTTGGCTTGGGTGACATGGCTTAAACAAAATTCTTTCTTGACTCAAGGTAGTAAATCTGCAGTTGTGGAACCACCAGACTTGGTGTTTTCCTCACTTCATGTGAACTCCTAAGACTGTAGTACCACTGAGGATGAGTTATTGAACAAGGTCAAATGAATCATAGAGCTTTTCCAACACCAAGCTTTACTAAAAAAGCAGGCACAGCACCTTTAGAGGGGCTCCAGAGTGGCAGATGTAGCTTCTAAGCATCTTCTTTTCACAATGGGACACAGGTGAGCTCTAATTATGAGGGTGCTACAAGTTTGATTTAAGGAAGCCATTTAGGTTTGGGTTTCTCAGTTTTTACACTTTGTTACTCATGTAAGGTAGAGAACTTATGTGATTAACTTCCAGCCACATTCTATAAACCAATCCAAGCTTATTTATTATTATTAGTCTTGATTGATTGGTTATATTCATTTTCATTTTTTTGAATTGAAGTATAGTTCATTTAGCATAGCATGTTAGATTCAGGTGTACAGCACAGCAATTCCATTTTATATATATATATATATATATATATATATATATATATATATATATAATATCTATAAATATATATGTTACATGTATTCTTTTTCAGATTCTTTTCCTTTATATGTTATTACAAAATATAAAACCTTACGTTTAGTTTAATTTACTATGTAATACAGTAAGCCATTGGTTATCCATTTTATATATAGTAGTGAGTATATGTTAATCTCAACCTCTTAATTTCTCTCTCCCTTCTCCCCTTTTCTCCTTGGTAACTATACATTTGTTTTCTATGTCTGTGACTCTCTCTTTTGGAAAATAGTTACTTCTATCTTTTATTTTTAGATTCCAAGTAGAAGTTATATCATATGATATTTGTCTTTCTCTGGCTTACTTCATTTAGCATGATAATCTCTAGGTCCATCCATGTTTGCTACAAATGGCATTATTTTATTCTTATTTATGGCTGAGTAATATTGCATTCCATATATATATACACACACCACATCTTCTTTATCCATTCACATTCTGATAAAATATTTTTAGATAAGAATTTCCTTGGCTATCTTCCATGTAGTGAATCCCATGGAGGGCTTTGAAGGAGCTCTGGTTGAGGTTAACACTGCCCTAAAGTTCTGGAACAAGGATTCAGACAATTTACCTCCTTCCGTCCCGGCCCCAAACCTGGTCCTCCTCTCACCAGAGCATCTTACTCTAGCATCCTCCTCGTGTTGCCGTCGCTCTGCCCCTAGGGCTCCCAAGCAGGAGTCCACAGGGAGGACTCCCTGCCCCTGCAGGGCACTTCCTCCAGCCAGATGCTCCTGTTTCTAGGGCCCTTCCCAGGTAATCGACCAGTTCAAGGAACCATTTTTTAATTTAAATGAGAATCAATGCCTCTCGCTCTCTTTGTGTGAGTAATGATCCAACAGAAGAAGAAAACATATACGAATTATTTTTAAGAGGAAGAAAAAATATCAACTAGAGGGAATCCATAGATTTGCTATGGCCCATTCGGGATCAACATCACATGGCATCAAAATTCCTTAGCAGTTCTGCTACCATCACCAAGATTACCTTCTGTTTCCTGTTCCATTTTCCCAGGATTACTAAGGAGTGGAGGTTAACAGCACAGACATGGGACTCAGAATGCCTGGCTTCACAACACTGCATTTGCCAGCTGGGTGGCCTTGGAAGAGTTTTTAACTTGGTTTTCCTTTTTGTAGAATAGGGATGTTAATAAAAACTCTGCCTTATACGGTTGTTGTGATGATTACATGAACTATGACATACAATCCCAGGCAATAATTCCTTGTACATAATAAGCTTTCAAAATGTTATTTGCTGAGACACACTCCCCCTCTGTTGTAGCACCTCCATTGGCCCCTAATCTTGTTGCATTGCCACTTCTCCTTTAACCCACCCTGGGGTTTCATGGAATGCTTCCTGTGACCAACTGACTTAGAGAAAAATCAAGTCTGTGTTATAGATGGTTCTGATATGTGTTGGCACCACCTCAAAGAGGATAAACTCAGTATTTTAGAATCCCTCAACCCTGGTCCTTCAAGGCAGTGGAAAAGGAAATCTTTTCAGTGGATAGAACTCTGAGCAGAACATTTGCTTGTGTCCTTTGCTTGAGAGGAGGAAAGGTCATAAGTTATGGATCTATACTGATTCATGGGTAATGGCTAATCATTTGCCTGGATATTCAGAGAGTTAGAAAGAATATGATGGAAAGACTGAGGACAAGGAGTTGGAGAAGAGGTGTGCAGATAAACCATTTGCAGGACACAAAGTATGAAGATATCTGTGTCCCATGTGAATGCTCACCAAAGGTCATTATCATAGAGGTGGGGCTCAAAAATCATTTTGACAAGATAACATGCTCTGTGGAGGGGAATCAACTGCTTTCCCAAGCTACTTCACTGCTTGCTCATTGACTTGTGAACCACGTGGCAATAGCATGAAGCAAAGAAGTTATAAATGGGCTCAGCAGCTGGACTTTCTTTCATCGAATTTGATCTGGGTCCAGTTTTGGTGAGTATCAAACCTGATCATTGCAGAACCCAAAGCCCCTTTTCTGATATTACACTGCATTCTTGGAGATGAACCTGTTCGCAGGCTGACTTCATTAGATCTCTTCCATCATGGATAAGGATGTGGTTAGCTTCCTTACTGGAATAGACCCTTATTCTGGATATAGATTTGTCTTCTCTGTGCACAACACTTTCTTGTGCTATTATTCTTGGATTCACTGAATCCCTTCTTCACCATGATGGTATCCTACCTAATAGTGATTCTGTACTAGGAACTCACTGTGCAACAACAACAAGAAGTTGACAATGTGTTCATAACCACAGTATTCACTTGTTTTATCATGTGTCATTACATCACTCAGAAGAAGCTGGCCTGGTGTAATAATGAAATGGTTTGCTGAAGACTCAATTATAGAATCATATGAGCAAGAATTTGAGGGGTTTAGGGACCTGTCCTATAAGATGTGGTCTATGGTCAAGATCAGTGACCATGCTGATTTCTCCCCTAGACAGCAAACACAGGTCTATGAACAAAGAGGTGGGAATGGCTTTCTTTCCCACTGTTATCTATAACCTCATTTGTGCTTCCTGTCCTGCAACTTTGGAATCTTTGATTTACAGGTTTTAATTCTCAAGGGAAGAATACCTCTACCAGGCTCCACATGTATGGTTCCACTGAAGTGGATGTTGATACCACCACATGTCATTTTGGATTCTTCACAGGACTGAACAAAAGGCAACGTGATAGGCAGAATAATGCCCCTCCCCCGAGAGGTCCACATTCTAATCCGCAGAACCTGTGATTATATTACCTCAGTGGTGAAAGTGTCTTTGCCAATGTGATTGAATAAAGGATTTTGAGGTGGGAAGAATGTCTGAGCAGACCATTAACAAGTGAGGAGATTGAATCAGTGATCCAAACCCTTTACAGAAAAGACCAGGTCCGCAGGGTTCCATTTATAATTATACCAAACATTGAAAGAGAATTAAAGGCAATAATTCTTGAACTCCCCCAAAAACTTGAAGAGCAGGAAATATTCCCAAACTTATAGCCAGCTTTACCCCAATATACCAAAGTCAGATGAGGACACCACAAGAAGAGATAACAATAGGCCAACGTCCCTGATAAAGGATGGGTGCCTAAAATTCCCTGTTTCTTGGGCCTCTTCCATATTTTCCTTTGGTTTCTTATCTTCCCATCTCACTGTTAAGGCTACATCCTGCTACATGACCTGAGCTAATGTGGTAACATGTAGTAACAGATTTGTGGGTGGGCATTTAATTTCATTTTTGAGTGACTACTTTCTTTCCCCTTTGGGACAACCACTATAAGTTACACATCAGGGAGGACCAGACTTCTTGGGCCACTGAGTCTCTTGGGAAAATCCTTGATGTCTGTTCAGATGAACATATCCTGCCTCTGTATCCTGACCTTGCTGCTCCTCTTCTACCTGCTGTGCAGAACAGTTGAGTTGTCCGGGGTCTACAGCATCCTTCAGGATCAGTTCAAGGGGACTCTCCTTACATAAAATGAAAGACTAATTAAGGTGTTTATTTTTTAAAGCACAAGAACTCCTTTTGCATTCTTTTTGTCTCCTTCCTTATGTCATATAGACAGTGCAGCAGTAGTTTTTTTATCGTAACCTTTCTTCCTGTGATATTCCTATGTGGTTTTACTTGAAAAGCAGCCAAATAATAAATCATATATGAGTATCCTGTCTCCTCCGTTGGGTTTGATTAAGACTTAAAAGATGCCACATGGCCTCCACCTGTCAATATGTTGTGGTTTGTCTTGTGTATCTTTTGAGACAGAGATTTGCAGCATTTCCTATTATACATTTGTTAGTAATAAGCTGCTTGTTTATGAAGATCAAAATTTGCCTTGTTAATTGCTAAAATCTTATGTCTTTGAAATGAAAATATCAATAACTTGAATAATGCCCTAAAATATTCCTTCTTATTTAGGTAATTTCTCTTAAGCATCTAACAGAGTGCCATTCTGTCATTCAATAGGCATTAGTTGACCATCTAGGAAGTTTTAGAGAGTGGCAATACAGAGCCATTCTCCTCAAAATCTAGATTAGGAGATTAAGCAGCACATAAAGAAATGAGGTAAATGTTCAGGCACTCTGTTAGCCGTACCTGGAAAGTAAAATGGGAGCATAAATGAGGCATGTAGGTAGAGGCTTTACCCCAATCCTAGGCCCTGGCAGGGTCCCAGCAGATGCCTGCAGGCTGCAGGGGCCTTAGTTAGCATGCACAGATGGGGAAGGATTCACTGAGAAGGAAAAGAGAATCTGTTCACAGACCTTTTGGTGTTAAAGGGAAGAACACGCTAGCTGCATTTTCAGTGTTCTTAGGCTGGTCTGCAGGCAGGACTGAGCTGCACCAAAGCTCCATGTGCAACAGAGCACCAATGTGGGAGCACCAGGCTTTACCTCTGAGAGCCACCCTGGTGGCACTAACCTTGGGCTTAAATGGTTTAACAATCACCACCAGCGAGAAGGCAAATTGTTCTGAGTTAATTACATGAACTCTGAGCAGAGCAGGATTAATCCTGAAGCTAACGAAGCTTCATCTTCACGGCCTCTCACTGCACCAGCCCCTCCTAAGGCCCAAGGGTCCCTAGCGCTGTGCTCACAAGGGCATAGGTTTTGAATGTGCCATTGTCTTGTGCTGATGAAAAGAAGCAGTTCTGTAAAATCATTTCTTACCCAAAGGCCAAGAAAGTAATTGAAGGGGCCTGAGCATGGAGCACTGAATCCAGGAATCAGATTTGCTCTGGAAATCAAGAAGGAACTGAAGAGGTTTAGAAAGCACCTGCTGCCTTTTCAATAGTATAGGGTTGGTGGAAGGATAAAAAGAAAATCAAACATGATGGATTGACTAACCTGGAGGGAAGCAGAGCTGTGTAAGGATGAAGGTCAAGATGCTAAGACACAGAAGCAGGGAGATGGGAGCGAGACTGTCAGCGCAGACAGATACTAAGGGAAAAGGAGATGCATCAGGTGCAGGTGCTCTTAAACAGGGCTCTGGATCTTGTTGTTGGTCAGTCAGAAATGGTGACTGGGAACCAGCTCCGCCCAGCAGAGGAAGCAAGTTGAGATGTGAAGGAGCAGCTTGGGATGAAGACACAGAGGAGGATGAGATCCAGGAAAGTACTGAGAAGCCCCTTCTTCCCATGACAGATTCTGTCTTCTTTTCAAGTCTCCTTTCTCCTTTATATCAGTCCGAATAGACTCTGTTTTGCTGCTGGAACAGGTGAACCTCCAAATCTCAGTGGTGTGTGCGCACACACACACAAACACACTTATCACCAAGCTACAAACATACTGTGGTTAGTGAGGCTCCACCATCCTGCACATGTACCATTTGAAACATGCAGCTTCTGGGGCAGGAAAGAGAGAGACTAAAGAATCATACTTGGGCTTTTCACTGCCTCCACTCGGAAGTGACACAGGTGACACCCAGCCACATTTCATTGGCTAGAACTAGTCACCGGGGCTAGGAAAATACATATTTGATGACTACTACTGTCTATGCCACATCCTTTAATAAAAAGTTGGTAGCAATGCTATCATTTTTTTCTTGTCTTGGAGAAGCTTCTGAGGTACAGGTTTGTACAGTAATTGACGTCATCTGAACTCCCCCGTGTGGGATTTGAAGGCATTTTCTATCTGATTTCCTTGGCTGCTGTGTCTCTGACTCCTTACATCCACTTCAGTCTGTGTGGAGTGTGATTCATGAGATTTGCGTCTCCCCTGTTCCCCACCTCTCTCCCCCTGCCCCCATAGTCACTAACTGCAGGGTTATTTTCAGCCTTTTTTCATGCATTCATTTCTGCAAATTATCCAATGTTTGTTAAGTTCTTACTATGTGCCTTTACTTGGCCCTAAAGGGACATCGAAGAATAAGACAGAGTCCTTGCACTGGGGAATCTCCCACTTTGGTGACAGTGAGCAAATTTTTTCCAATTAAATGGACACAGCTGTAATTTTGAGCTGGAAGGACCAAAAAGAGCTTCTGTAGTGGGTTTGAAAATGTATCCTCTAGAATTCAACGTGTGCATAAGTGTAGCTTTCTCTGCTTTTCTGAATGATTTCATCTTGCTCACTAGCAAGGGGTATTTGTGTGGATTACAAGTTTCCATAAAGTTAACACAGATTCTTCCAATTAAAACGTGCCCTTTGGACTTCCCTTTTGGCCCAGTGGCTAAGAATCAGCCTGCCAATGCAGGGGATACAGGTTCGATCCCTGGTCCAGGAAGATCTCACATGCCGCGGAGCAACAAAGTCTGTGCACCACAACTACTGAGCCTGAGCTCTACAGCCTGTGAGCCACAACTACTGGAGTCCATGCTTCACAACAGGAGAAGCCACCACAATGAGAAGCCCAAGCACCGCAACAAAGAGTAGCCCCCACTCTCCGCGACTAGAGGAAGTCTGCCTGCAGCAACAAAGACCCAATGCAACCAAATAAATAAATAAAGTTTAAAAATATTTTTAAAAATGTGCCCTTCATCTTACTTCAGTAATAATTATCTTGTTAATTTTAGGTTCAAGTTTCCTGTTGAGATTGGTTTACCTCTTGCTTAGGAGGCATCTTCTCTGTTTCTCCTGTCAAAGTTGGTGTCTGGGAAGAGCAGGCTTCTTACAATCCAATGGCAGTGGAAAGGCCCTTGGTCTGCATGCTCTGCACTTAGTAACTGCTTGTCTTTGATTTAGTAGCTTTGATCTGGTCTGCTCTCTGGGAATCAGATGCTGGACCTGTGGAGAAATGCACGAGGTCGATTCAGTGCCAAGCTGTTTGCTAGATGTTACTGGTCATGGACTGCAAAGAGTTGAACAGAAATGATGGGCTGGACCTCAGCCAGCTCATGACCTTGGTCTTTCTTTTATGCTCTTGTAATGAAGTGGTCTTTGGTAAAGGATCCTTTACTAACCCTTGTACCATCCATGCAAGGAACACCGGTGGTGAGGTGGGTCTCCAATACATTGGCGAAACAACTCAATTAACAATTTCCTTTTAACGTTGTATAGATCTTTTTGAATTCAAAAAGAATATTTTGGGGCTTCCCTGGTGGTGCAGTGGTTAAGTATCTGCCCGCCAAGGCAGGGAACATGGGTTTGTGCCCTGGTCCGGGAAGGTCCCCCATGCCGTGGAGCAACTAAGCCCATGTGCCACAACTACTGAAGCCCGTGCACCTAGAGCCCGTGCTCTGCAACAAGAGAAGCCACCACAATGAGAAGCCCATGCATCACAAAGAAGAGTAGCCCCTGCTCTCCGCAACTAGAGCAAGCCCGCGCGCAGCAATGAAGGCAAAATGCAGCCAATAAATAAATAAATAAATAAATAAACATAAACAATAAATTCAAAAAAGAATATTTTGTATTTTAGTCGCTCTGTTTCTGATTGGTCCTAAGGAAATATCCCTCAAGCATGGATGTTTAATTACTAACTTCCCTAGCAAAGGGATTACTTGACCTCTTAGACCTCCATTTTCTCATGTGTAAATTGGGAGTAACAACGCTCCATTACAATATTGTTGCAACATATTGTATTATTTTGCAATCCATAAGGCCAAGCAGTTATCCTAAGTAAAAGAACAGAACTTTTTCTGCTCTTTACTTCACTTCTAATTCAATATAGAAGCTGTTGAACTAAATTTTTCAAAACCAGTTTTCTTCCTGTTACAGTCATGTGTGGTTTTAATTAAAAACGTGCCAAATGATAAGTATGTAAACATCCTGCCCATGTGGCTATATCTGCTTAAGACCAGAGCACAAGGCTTCATGGTCTTCACCTGTCAGTATGCTGTGGTTTGTCTGCTGTATCTTCGGATACACAAAGAAACTTGCAGCATCTATAATTTTTTAAAACTGGTTGTCTCAACACTGCTCTGGGAATAGGGTTGCCTTTGTTTCTGGATATTGGAATTTATTGCATTCATTGCAGACATGTGTGTAATGCATTTACTAGAATTAAAATATCATTACAACAGACAATGCAATTTGCATTGTGCTGTTAAGTCCTCACAACAAGTTGAATTATGTTCTCAAAACAGTTCTTTTTGATTGGAATGATTTGTGTAAAACACCTTACAGAGTGCTATTCATTCATTCATGTATTCAATAGACATAGTTTGGGATTTTTAATTAGCCAGGCATTGGGCAAATGGAGGTGAATTAGACACAGAACTTCTACCAAGAACATTCGAGCCTATAAATTACATTGGCAGGTGAACAACTGAGTTCATGAAAGGGTTACAGGCGGTAGAGTTTCATGCTCAGTAGAATGCGGGCACAAAAGAGAGGGCGTCAGCTGTAGAGGGCTCACAACTCTGATTGGTACCAATTATCATCACACCACTGTGGTTTCCCAGTAGAATTTGACAGGCTCCAGTCACAGCCTGATGTAACAGAATTTAATTTCCTGTTCTAGAGTCCTGTGATTCCTGGGATGGGATGAAGAGAGATGCCCTAATACTACTCCTCTGCTAATACTAAGTATTGCTACAAGCCAGCACTTACCACTTACTAATGCCAACTCACTTCATCCTCACCCAAACTCTGTCATCTAGGCCTGATCATAATCCTCCTTTTATGGATGAAGCCACAACACAGAGAGTTTAAGAACCCTGTTCAAGGTCATACACATGGTATGTGGCTGAGTTGTGGGTCAAGACAAGGCAGCCTGGCTCCTGAGTCTGTTCTCCTGACCACTGCACTGCACTCTCTCAAGTTCCCTGCGGGACCCAGCTGGCTGGTGTCCTCTCTAAAACTTTCTTCCTTTTCAAATCTTTGATGAGGTCGTAGACTAATATTTCCTTATGTGTCAAAGAAGACTTACCTTCAACAGAGGGTGAGTTGGTCCATGGTGACCCTGCACCCCAAGCTCTGGGGTATAGGGTACTGCTTGGGACAGCATGCCAGCCCTGAGTTAGTCCCTCCTTTCCAGCTGATCCCTCCCTCGAACAGGGTCTGGAACCCCTAACTGTTAGTGTCTTATCTGTGAGATCTGAATTCCGAGGTAAGTGAGACCATGTGCACCTGGTTCCCTACATGCATCCCTATGTCATCCTGTGGGAAGGGGTGACTGGAGCCCAGGAAGCACATCTTGTGTTCTAGGTGTCTGGCTGATGGTTTCTGGTGGTAGTATGGATTCCAAAACTGCATAAGGAATATTAAATCTGGACCATAGAGAGAGCATAGCATGAACCCTAAGTGACTGAGCAGATCCTGGTCCTGCTCTAGCACCTGAGTTTAAATTCCAGTTCTGACATTTATAATCAGTCATTGTCATTAATATGTTAGGGGTATAGAAATAGAAGGAGATGGGGCTCAGGTACAACCATGGGGCTTGGGAGTGAGAGAATCAGATGACAAGTAAGTGATTCTTGTAAAATTAATTGATAGTATTAGAATATTTATGGGGAGAAATGCATGTGTTCAGTTGTCTTTTCTCCCTTTTCATTTACTGGAGTCTCATGGAGAAAGAACAGGCCTGGCAGGAACAGAGAAGCTGTGTCTGCTGACCTGGATGAGGGGGTCCTTCTGGTGGGGAACGTGACAGGGCTGTGGACTGACCTGCTGCTGCCCTCAGGGCTGGTCCCACTGAGACCTTCAGGTGTGGGATGGGGAGGGCGTGACACTGTCTCTGAGCTCTGGTGGGGACTCTGAGGGGTGTGTGTCACAGAAAGCTTCCTTCCCATGTCTGTGTGCTGAAATGTTGAGAGTTAGGGTGAGGGGGCCACAACGTGGGCTTGTGTGGACCTCAGGGTACATCATGGTAACCCTGAGCCTGAGGGGGTGTGAAGGGTGGGGGTAGCATTTTAGTGACCTTGAATTTTGTCACTATCTCATATCCCCTCACTGCCCTTCTCAGGTTCTATACTCATCCCAGGGCTACTTTCTGGGAGCATCTGGGAGCTTCTGTGATGAGTGGAAACCAGAACAAGGCCGCAATGGCTAAAGTGAGCATAAGTCTCTTCTGCTTTGATCTTTCCCCTCAACCCATCTGAGCTTCCATTCTTGCTGCCACCTTTCCTGTTAAATGAAGAACGAAGGAGGTGGGGTCACTGATGGTTTCAGGCAGCCTGTACCCCCTTCTTTTTTCTCTTTCACATGCCTCTTTTTTACCCCCTTCTCTGAAAATTCACCTGCTAGCAGAAACCTTTCTATTTCCCCTTTCTGTCTGCAGCAGTTCCCTTAAATTAGATTTTTCGTCTTTTTTAGTTATGATTTATAATACAATTGTGTTCTGAGTCCTACCAAGCCAAACTTTCAATATATAAATAGGAAAAATGTGAAGTTTAGAAAACCTTAGTCTCTCAAAACTATTTATTTTCTTCTTGGGACCCCAAAATCCTATTTTGGAGGGCTATAGTCGAATGATGACTCCTACTTTCTCTTTATTTCCTGTAACAGCAATATCTTCCTCTCCTGAAGCATCATTTGGTGAGGAGCTGAAAAGGATATTTCACATAAAATGAAATGTCAATAAAGGAAAAGGGATTCAGCATGTCTAAAAAGCACCTTATATATAGCTATTGTGTCTCTGTACCTATGTATCTATGTAGCTATGATCTGTCTGTATCTATCTATCTATCATCTCTCTATCATCTATCTATCTATCTATATCTATATCTATCTGTCTATCATCTATCTATCGTCTATCTATCTACCTATCTATCCTCTATCTAATCATCTGTCTATCACCATCACCATCTTCATCATCATCCCATCTATGTAATCTATTTCTTTAGTGTCTATCTATATTTCTAGTTTAATTAATTTCCTTATAGTTCAAACAGTGAAATTCTGTCTTCATCCATAGACCATTCTAAGGTAAATTATGAAAATAATATTAATTGTGAACTTTAAAAAAAACCAAACAAATTTTGCTTGACTCTAGGGTCCAGGAATTTGTCATTCCCAGTTCTGCCACCTTCTGGCGAGCCTATGAACTGCACACTTGCAAAGTGGAACTTGATACTAATTGCCAAGCAGCATCCATACAGAAGCTAAAACCTTGAAATGCTGGACAAGTGCACTGATACAGTGAGTGGATTACAGTTTGACCATGTGAAAATTAATCCTTTAAGTATTTGGAACTCAGACGTCTAGAACCCATCAGGACTATGTAAAGATTCCATGTCTACTTGATCCCAGGGTTGGGAGTAAGACCTGGGAAAGAGCAGGGGTAAAGATTGGGAGGAGTCATCAACACAGAAGTTTCCGTTGCCTGGGAAACATTCCCCCCCCACCACCAGCCACTCCTGGGAGAGGTAGTGACCTAGACCTGGAGTGGAATGAAAGAGAGAGGTTTATTTTTTTTGCTTTTCCTTTTTCAAGAAGATGGAATGATTCAGACTGGAATAGATAGATTTCCAGGTACAGTATGGTAAAAAAAAATTAATATTTTTGCCATCTGGAAAATAATAAATACCTATTCTGCAAATATAATAATAATAATTATTATTCCTGTTCTGGGTATCAATTACAAGTAAATAGGCTGAGATGTGCACAAAATTAACGTGAAAAGATCTTAATAGTAACACTAATTATGTAAAAATGAGGATATGGAATTTTCCTCTCCACCTTCCTCTGTATCCTCATTCTTTTCTCCCTTTCCGCTCGGATAATGATTGGTAAATTATTACCATTAAGGAAGCTATTAATATGTTCCTATTTTCAAAAGGATGTGAAATGTCTACCGACTGCAATTTTTCATAAAACAATTTAAATTTTAAATCAGAATGATGTTTTTTTAACTTACTCTGGGAACTGCAACTGTCAGGTGGGCTGGATATTACCCAAATGTGACCAAAGCATCTTCAAACTGTCCCCTCAGAGAAATCTGCGGCTGGAAGGGGAGGTTAGAGTGTGGCTTTTTGGGGAGAGCCTGCCCAAGGCCTGCTCTCCTCCTCTTCCCATTCCCTCACCTCCTACACAGCCAAGGAGCAGGCACTGCACCCAGTCTGTGCATCTTTGTTCCCTATAAACCAGCACCTTCAAACCCTGATGTGCAGAAGAAGAACCTGGAATGTCTGCGACACACACACACAGAGTCTATTTGCTAGGCCTGGGTGTGGCCTGAGAACTTTCATTTCTTACAAGCTCCCAGGTCATGCAGCTGCTGCCTGCAGGTGGACCACACTTTGAGAAGCCCTGGTCTAAACCTCACCCCCACCTCCACAGCAAACAGCCGGCCCTTGATCACTCTCAGGACCGGGGTTTCTCCCTCGCTGTCCACTTGGGGGAGGACGTGTTGGGAAGAGGCCGATGCTGGTTTGAAGCAGGCTGGGCTCCATTTGGGCAGGGAATTCTTGGTTCTGAGACCCAGATTGGTCTAGAAGGGGGACGGTGTGGACTCCATCTGGGCGTGCATGTCCACTTGGCTCACAGGGTCCTCTCTGTCTTGGAGGGCTGGCTGGGGGGCAGCTGGGACAGTGTCCCATAAAGTACAGCGTCCAGAGTGGGGCCTCTCTGGACTGAGTCTAAGGGGGGTTCTGCCTGCACACATTCTAATCACTGCACTGAGCCTGTGTTTTGCAGGAAGAAAAATGGTACAAGCACATCAGCCAGGTGACTCTGAGCCCCTGGACCCACCCGACTCTCAGGGTGGGACTGCTGGCCCTGGGCAGCTGCACAGAGAGGAGGGGGTCCTTTTGTAAATGCCCTGAAGACTGCGTCCCCCTCTCATCCCAGAGAAGGAGGATTTAGCCCCAGGTGACAGGTGCCTGCTGGACAGAATGGTCTTAGGGGCTAAGGAGGATCCTGATGGGGAAACGTTAGGTTCTGTCAAAGCCCGGGGTTACTATGAGCCCCTCTGTGCCCCAGGACCCAGGCTCCAGATCATTCTGAGAAGGGGGGAAAGACAAGCCATCTCACCTCCCCAGCTTGACGGTTCCCACCTCACCCCCTCCACCTTCACCTGTGAACCCTGTGCTGCTGGTCCTCATTTTCTGCTGACCTGATAATTATTCCTGTGTTTCAAGCCTTCTTGTAGTTCTCTACTTTGTCCCTGAGCTCAGTCACAGGGACGATCAATGTTTGCTTCACCAAAGATATTCTCCACGGCCACCTGATCCCACACCCCGACCCTGCGAGATCTCACAGTCTGCAGCCATCAGCCAGGATGATCGGGGGACAGAAAGCCACTCTTGCTTTTTGATGCAACTTCTCTACGCCAGCCCCGGTCATGGGGGCCTTGTTCTCAGGGACCCACGGAAGCGGGAGGTCAAAGGCCCGTGTTGCTCATATAAGGAGATGTTGAAGATTCAGAAGCTAATTGGTGTTTGAGCTTCAGAAAGTGGCAGCTGAAGCCTCCGATAGCATCTGAAATGGTAAAAGGTGTTGCTATTGGCTCTCAGTAGGGAGGATGTCAGGGGATGGGTCTATATAGACCTGTGTTGATGCCCTGATGCCTTCTTACAGGGTGCTTTTGCAGCTGGGACTGTGACCTTGATGACTTGGAATCAGGATGGCTCTCCATGGACACCTCTCCCCTCAGGGACTCTGTTTCCTCCTCCTCAGCACCATGGTGGGTGGTCAAGGTAAGAGCTGCCCCTCTTTCCAGGGTCAACAGCAGGGAGTGGATGCCTTGGTAAAGGGAAAGGTCTCTGGAGTTCTGGAGCCGCAGCCTCAGTGTAGACCCTGTGTTTATGACCAAAATGGAACCACACTGACTGTGAATATTGGTGCCTCTCCTGTGGAGGGTCCACTGGTCATAGTGGCAGATTTTACAGAGAAATGATGTTTGGTGTGGACTGAGGGAGGTCAGCTTCCTTCCCCTCCACTATCTCCCTTGTTTTCAGGGAGCTTCCATGAGTCCCATTGGCTCCCAGTGTGGGGAAGGTCCAGCGACTGACCTCAGCTGGGACTCTGGGCTGTCCCCTGCTATGTGGACACTGCCCCTGGGATTCCCGTGTTTTATGCATTTATGCTCCTTTAGGCTCTGTGCTTGTGTGTGTGTGTGTGTGTTTGTGTGTGTGTGTATGTGAGGGTGTGTGTGTAGGGTGTGTAGGGTGTATGAGGAGCATGTGAAGCCTGTCTCTGTGAGAGGAACAGGGCTGCTGAGGAGGGATTGAGTCCATTGGGCTGTGAAACACACTGGGTGCCCACACGGCTGGGTGTCATGTCAGCTGCCTGTAACCAGATCGTAGATAATTGTGCACCTGCCTGCTTCTCTCTGGCTCCTTTCCTCCAACCCCACAGCCTCCCCTCTGCTTGTTGCAGTGTTTGCCCAGCACTGGGCTCTGTGGGAGGCTCTGCATCCTGGCCTCATCTGTTCCCACCAGATGTCCATGTGGAGCAGAGGGACCTGCAGCCGGGAGAGGGGACCTCTTGTTTATAGAGAGTAACCGATGTGCAGTACTATGTATATAAATTTCCTGAGTCCCTGGTCCAGTCCCCGTGAATTGTCTTCTGACATGCTGGGGTCCTGGAATGGCCTTTTCCCATCCCTAGGATCTGCTGTGAATTCTGTAGGGTGCCTTTTTTCTCTCCTGCCCTCTTCTGTCCCTCCCTGGGGGCTTGTTTCCACTGAGTGAGAGGACAGCAGGCACCAGGGATGCGGCAGCAGAAAATCTCGTCTTCAGCCTGGAGGAAGCGGCTCTTTCAAATTTGGGTGTTGGTCTGGCTGGGACTCAGGACAGCCCTGTCTCCTCTCAGGGCTCACTGTCTTCCCCCTGGACCTCAGCCTCTAGTCACACAGCTCTCCTTGGGAAGCCCCCTCCCTCCTCGTCTCTGCTCCTCGAGTGCTGGGCAGATGCTAGTGAAGAGTCTCCTCCTGGGGGCCCTGACCTGCAGAGGTGGGTTTTGGTCCCATGAGGGGGCTATAATGGATGTTCTGATACCTGGCCCCTTCCTTTTACTAGGGAAACTGTAGGAAATTTCCTCAGTAGTTTTTTTTTATTTTTATTTTTATTTTTATTTTTTGGGGGTACACCAGGTTCAATCAACTGTTTTTATACACATATCCCCATATTCCCTCCCTTCCTTGACGCCCCCCCCTCGAGTCCCCCCCACCCTCCCTGCCCCAGTCCTCTAAGGCATCTTCCATCCTTGAGTTGGACTCCCTTTGTTATACAACAACTTCCCACTGACTATCTATTTTACAGTTGGTAGTATATATATGTCTGTGATACTCTCTCGCTTCTTCTCAGTTTCCCCTTTACCCCCCGCCCCCTCCCATACCTCGAGTTCTCCAGTCCATTCTCTGTATCTGCTTCCTTGTTCTTGTCACTGAGTTCATCAGTACCATTTTTAGATTCCGTATATGTGAGTTAGCATACAATATTTGTCCTTCTCTTTCTGACTTACTTCACTATGTATGACAGATTGTAGTTCTATCCACCTCATTACATATAGCTACATCTCATCCCTTTTTAGAGCTGAGTAATATTCCATTGTATATATATGCCACATCTTCTGTATCCATTCATTTGTTGATGGGCATTTAGGTTGCTTCCATATCCTGGCTATTGTAAAGAGTGCTGCAATAAACATTATGGTACAAGTTTCTTTTGGGATTATGGTTTTCTTTGGGTATATGCCCAGGAGTGGGATTACTGGATCATACGGTAGTTCTATTTGTAGTTTTTTAAGGAACCTCCAAATTGTTTTCCATAGTGGCTGTACCAACTTACAGTCCCACCAACAGTGCAGGAGAGTTCCCTTTTCTCCACACCCTCTCCAACATTTGTTGTTTCCAGACTTTGTGATGATGGCCATTCTGATTGGTGTGAGGTGATACCTCATTGTGGCTTTGACTTGCATTTCTCTGATGATGAGTGATGTTGAGCATCTTTTCATGTGTTTGTTGGCCATCTGTATGTCTTCTTTGGAGAAATGTCTATTTAGGTCTTCTGCCCATTTGTGGATTGGGTTATTTGCTTTTTTGGTATGAAGCTGCATGAGCTGCTTGTATATTTTGGAGGTTAATCCTTTGTCTGTTGTTTCATAGGCAACTATTTTTTCCCATTCTGAGGGTTGCCTTTTAGTCTTGTTTATGGTTTCTTTTGCTGTGCAAAAGCTTTTAAGTTTCATGAGGTCCCATTCGTTTATTCTTGATTTTATTTCCATGATTCTAGGAGGTGGGTCAAAAAGGATGTTGCTTTGATGTATGTCAAAGAGTGTTCTGCCTATGTTTTCCTCTAGGAGTTTTATCATGTCTGGCCTTACATGTAGGTCTTGAATCCATTTGGAGTTTATTTTTGTGTATGGTGTTAGGAAGTGTTCTAATTTCATTCTTTTACATGTTGCTGTCCAATTTTCCCAGCACCACTTATTGAAGAGGCTGTCTTTTTTCCATTGTATATTCGTGCCTCCTTTGTCAAAGATAAGGTGCCCATATGTGTTTGGGCTTACTTCTGAGTTCTCTATTCTATTCCATTGATCTTCCTTTCTATTTTTGTGCCAGTACCATACTGTCTTGATCACTATGGCCTTGTAGTATAGTTTGAAGTCAGGAAGCCTGATTCCACCAACTCCATTTTTCCTTCTCAAGATTGCTTTGGCTATTCGGGGTCTTTTGCGTTTCCATACAAATTGTAAGATTTCTTGCTCTAGTTCTGTGAAAAATGCCATTGGTAATTTGATCGGGATTGCATTGAATCTGTAAATTGCTTTGGGTAGTACAGACATTTTCACGATGTTGATTCTTCCAATCCAGGAACATGGTACGTCCCTCCATCTGTTTGTGTCATCTTTGATTTCTTTCATCAATGTCTTAAAGTTTTCTGCATACAGATCTTTTGCCTCCTTAGGCAGGTTTATTCCTAGGTATTTTATTCTTTTGGTTGCAATGGTGAATGGGAGAGTTTCCTTAATTTCTCTTTCTGCTCTTCTGTTGTTAGTGTATAGGAATGCAAGAGATTTCTGTGCATTAATTTTGTATCCTGCTACTTTACTAAACACATCAATGAGTGCTAGCAGTTTTCTGGTAGAGTCTTTAGGGTTTTCTATATATAATATCATGTCATCTGCAAAGAGTGACAATTTTACTTCTTCTTTTCCAATTTGGATTCCTTTAATTTCTTTTTCTTCTCTGATTACTGTGGCTAACACTTCCAAAACTATGTTGAATAACAGTGGTGAGAGTGGACACCCTTGTCTTGTTCCTGTTCTTAGAGGGAATTCTTCCAGTTTTTCTCCATTGAGAACAATGTTGGCTTTTGGTTTGTCATATATGGCTTTTATTATGTTGAGGTAATTTCCTTCTATGCCCCTTTTCTGGAGAGCTTTTATCATAAATGGATGTTGAACTTTGTCAAAAGCTTTTTCTGCATCTATTGAAATGATCATATGGTTTTTATCCTTCAATTTGTTGATATGATGTATCACATTGATTGATTTGCGTATATTGAAGAATCCTTGCATCCCAGGGATAAACCCCACTTGATCGTGGTGTATGATTTTTTTAATGTGCTGTTGCAGTCTGTTAGCTAGTATTTTGTTGAGGATTTTTGCATCTATATTCATCAGTGATATTGGTCTGTAGTTTTCTTTTTTTGTGACATCTTTGCCTGGTTTTGGTATCAGGGTGATGGTAGCCTTGTAGAATGAGTTTGGGAGTGCTCCGCCTTCTGCAATATTTTGGAAGAGTTTGAGAAGGATAGGTGTTAACTCTTCTCGAAATGTTTGATAGAATTCACCTGTGAATCCATCTGGTCCTGGGCTTTTGTGTGTTGGGAGATTTTTAATCACTGCCTCAATTTCTGTACTTGTGATTGGTCTGTTCATGGTTTCTATTTCTTCCTGGTTCAGTCTTGGAAGATTGTATTTTTCTAAGAATGTATCCATTTCTTCCAGGTTATCCAACTGATTGGCATATAGTTGCTTGTAGTAGTCTCTCATGATGTTTTGTATGTCTGAGGTGTCCGTTGTGACTTCTCCTTTTTCATTTCTAATTCTGTTGATTTGCATCTTCTCCTTTTTTTTCTTGATGAGTCTGGCTAATGGTTTATCAATTTTGTTAATCTTCTCAAAGAACCAGCTTTTAGTTTTATTTATTTTTCCTATGGTTTCTTTCCTTTCTTTTTCATTTATTTCTGCTCTGATCTTTATGATTTCTTTCCTTCTGCTCACTTTGGGGTTTCTTTGTTCTTCTTTCTCTAGTTGTTTGAGGTGTAAGGTTAAGTTGTTTATTCGATCATTTTCTTGTTTCTTAAGGTAGGACTGTATTGCTATAAACTTCCCTCTTAGAACTGCTTTTGATGTGTCCCATAGGTTTTGGGTTGTTGTGTTTTCATTGTCATTTGTTTCTAGATATTTTTTGATTTCCTCTTTGATTTCTGTAGTGATTCCTTGGTTGTTTAAGAGTGAATTGTTTAGCCTCCATGTGTTTGTATTTTTTGCAGTTTTTTTCCTGTAATTGATATCTAGTCTCATGGCGTTGTGGTCTGAGAAGATGCTTGATATGATTTCAATTTTCTTGAATTTGCTGAGGTTTGATTTGTGACCCAAGATGTGATCTATCCTGGAAAATGTTCTGTGTGCACTTGAGAAGAAAGTGTAGTCTGTCGTTTTTGGATGGAATGTCCTATAAATATCAATGAAGTTGAGATGGTCTAATGTGTCATTTAAAGCTTGTGTGTCTTTATTTATTTTCTGTTTGGATGATCTGTCCATTGATGTAAGTGGGGTGTTCAAGTCTCCCACTATTATTGTGTTCCTGTTGATGTCCCCTTTTATAGCTGTTAGCATTTGCCTTATGTATTGAGGTGCTCCTATATTGGGGGCATAGATATTTACCATTGTGATATGTTCTTCTTGGATGGATCCCTTGATCATTATGTAGTGCCCTTCCTTGTCTCTTTTAATAGTCTTTACTTTCAAGTCTAATTTGTCTGATATGAGTATTGCTACTCCAGCTTTCTTTTGACTTCCATTTGCATGGAATATCTTTTTCCATCCCTTCACTTTCAGTCTATGTGTATCCCTTGGTCTGAAGTGGGTTTCTTGTAGGCAGCATATAGAAGGGTCTTGTTTTTGTATCCATTCAGCCAGTCTGTGTCTTTTGGTTGGAGCATTTAATCCATTTACATTTAAAGTGATTATTGACATGTGTGTTCCAATGACCATTTTCTTCATTGTTTTGGGTTTGTATTTGTAGGTGTTTTCCTTTTCTTGTGTACTTCTTCCTACTTAGAGAAGTTCCTTTAGCACTTGTTGTAAGGCTGGTTTGGTGGTGCTGAATTCTCTTAACTTTTGCTTGTCTGGAAAGCTTTTGATGTCTCCCTCAAATCTGAATGAGATTCTTGCTGGGTAGAGTATTCTTGGCTGTAGGTTTCTCTCTTTCAGGACTTTCAGTATATCCTGCCATTCCCTTCTGGCCTGCAGAGTTTCTGTAGAAAGGTCAGCTGTTATCCTGATGGGTTTTCCCTTATATGTTGTTTGTTGCTTTTCTCTTGCTGCTGTTAATATTTTTTCTTTGTGTTTAATTGTCGTTAGTTTGATTAATAGGTGTCTTGGTGTATTTCTCCTTGGATTTATTCTGTATGGGACTCTCTGTGCTTCTTGGACTTGGTTCATTATTTCCTTTCCCATGTTGGGGAAGTTTTCCACTATAACCTCTTCAAATATTTTCTCAGACCCTCTCTTGTTTTCTTCTTCTGGGATGCCTATAATTCTAATGTTGTACGTTTAAGGTTATCACTGAGGTCTCTGAGGCTGTCTTCTAGTCTTTTTATTTTTTTTTCTTTTTCCTGCTCTGTGGCATTTATTTCTCCCATTCTATCTTCCAACTCACTTATTCGTTCTTCTGCCTCAGTCATTCTGCTGGTTATAGCATCTAGAGTATTTTTAATTTCAGTTATTTTGTTATCCATTGCTGTTTGTTTTTCTGAGTTCTTATGACCTGTTTCTTGTACTTTCTATATTTTGTTATCGAGATTTTGTATCATTTTTACTATCATTACTCTAAATTCTTTTTCAGGCATTTTTCCTATTTCCTCCTCATTTATTTGGTCTTGTGGGTTTTTTTCCTGCTCCTTTGCCTGCATGGGGTTTCTTTGTTTCCTCATGGTTGTCCGAGCTTTTGGGGTTGCTTGTCCTGGTGATAGAGGTGTTTATAGAAGACTGTCCAAGCCTCAGACTAATGTCCAAGTATTGGATTAGACGAATATTCAGTCTAGGAAACACATACATGTATAAGACACACAATTATTGAATCTGTTAGGACATAAGGCTCTAGAAAGACCTGACAGAACCCCAGTGTGCTATCAGATATTCAAAGAGAAACCCAGCAGAAATTGACAACTGAAACAGAACAAATCAGAGACAAAAGCAAAAGCAAACAAACAACAAATAACACCCTACACATACAAACATCAATCCAGGGAGATTTTGTAAGCTAGGATCAAATATAGAAATGAGCTGGAGTACCACCAGAGAGAATGGAGATTCTCAGAATGTAATTAGACAACTGTACTAAGAACTAAGATAAAGACAAAAGCCTGATATTAATACCAAGGCAGTGCATCATCTGGAGAATAGAGCAAGGAGTCTGAGCAGACCGATAGTGTTGCTTATAAGTATGTTAAGATAAAATACACTTAAAATGGCTGGAAGAAAGGGGGACAGAAGAGCGTAATGTGGTTGGAAATATGCAAAGAAAAAGAAAGGAATAGAAGTGTATAAAAGAAAGGGATGAAAGGAAAGTATGAAAGATATTTTGTCCGTACTACCAAAAACTTAGCTAGATATAGAAGTATATAAAAAGGCAAAAAAAAAAAAAAGAATAAAAAATATCCTTAAAAAATTATGTTGTAAAACTTGTAGATCCCTTTGGGCTAAGATTGTATTTAATAAATCAAAAAAAAAAGAAAAAAAAGAGAGAGAGAGAAAGAGAAAAAAAAAAAATCCAGAACTGATCCCAGAATGGACCAGTTCAATAGGTATTGATACTACTATTTCTGTTTCCTTAGCATCTCAGCTGTAAGTGTCCTTTTCCTTGCCTTGGGTTTTTTTTTTTTTTTTTGCGTTATTCTGTGACCAGCAGAGGTTCCTTTATTGTTTGTGTGTAAGCCTAGGTGTGTGGGGAGGGAGAGGGTACGATAGTGGCTCCTTCTCCTGGGAGTGAGTGAGCAGTGGCGCACTGTTGTTTCAGTCAGGCTTGGAGGTGCCTGTTGCAGAGGGCGCTGGTGGCTCAGGCGTACACAGAAAGTCTTAGAGTTGGGCCTCTCTTGGGGTTTTTTCTTTTTGATGCTGTTTTTTTTTTTTTCTCTCGGCAGCCTCCCTGCTGCTGGCGTTGCAAGGAGTTTTAATCTAGCCCCGCCCGAGTGCCTGAGGGTGCTTGTTATCCCTGAGCGCCTTAGGTGGCGTGCAGGGCGTCTCTCCACTGCCTGTTGCAGAGGCACCGAAAGAGAGGGAGAGGCTATGCGCGCGGCTCCTCCCCGCCGCCGGGGAGCCTGCAGCCTCCAGCCGCCATCATGGCCGGGCAGTTCTCAGGGACCGGCACTCCTCTCCGCAGACCTCCTGCCTCCTGTCCTCTCGGTCCGTCACCGTACCGGCAACAATGTTTCTCACCCTGAACCAGCTCTCCGGTTCCCACGCTCCCGCTCCTGGACCCTCCGTTCAGCCGCGGATCGATGTCTCGGTCCGGGAACGCTGAGCTGCGCTGCAGACCCTCCATATGTTTCTCACTCCCTCCCATCTGCCACAGCTCCGCCGCTTCACCCTCTTTGAGCCCTTGTAGATGCCTCCCTACCGGCTATGTCGGGCTCCCCGCAGCCCTTTCTGGTGTACAAGGCCGTCTGCTGGTGTTCAGCTGGTTCTCTGTGGGAATGACTGCGTCCTTCCATGCATTCCCAATGCATCTGTGGAGAGGGATGCACTCCACGTCTCTCTACTTCGCCGCCATCTTTTTCTCCTCCTCAGTAGTTTTTTAAGAAGGAGGAACACTTCACCAAAGCAGGCACTCTTTTCATTTCCCATGAAACAACATGATTCAGTGTTACGCTACTAAAACTTTTTTCTTTTACTTCGTATGATGTTGGACTTACTCCTTGTAAAACAATTGTCCTGGCCTTTGTGGGCATCTGATGATTTCTGAGCTGGGCACACATTACAGGAGTCTCTATGATGGGCATTGGGAAAAAATCATCCCTTTAAACACAACTGATGCCACTAAACACAAAAACAGAGACCCTCAAAGACTGTGGATAATTCAGTGTGTATCATTTTGTAACCTGTTTTTGAAAGTTAATAATATATTTTGGACATCATTAACTATTCTTTTACATATTAAAATGTTTTATTGTAGTATTACAGAGATGACATGGAGAATTTTAATTGCCTTCAATGATTTCATTGTATGACAAACACAATATACTCACATAATTACCCATGTTGGTCATATAGTTGTTTTCAACATTTTTGCTATTATGAAAATGCTGCTCTGAACTTCCTTGCATTTAAATGTGAGGACCATCTATGATTGTTTCTAAAAAAGAAATTGCGCTTTTATAGGCAGTGAATACGTTTAAGGTTTTTGATACACAGAGATTAATATAATGCCTGCCAGAAATGTTTGCACTGAATTTTAGTTCCACACATGTTGTATGAGAATGTTCATTTCGGGGCTTCCTAGGTGGCGCAGTGGTTGAGAATCCGCCTGCCAATGCAGGGGACACGGGTTCGATCCCTGCTCCAGGAAGATCCCACATGCCACGGAGCAACTAAGCCCGTGTGCCACAACTATTGAGCCCATGTGCTGCAACTACTGAAGCCCACGTGCCTAGAGCCTGTGCTCCGCAACAAGAGAAGCCATGGCAATGAGGAGCCTGCGCACCACAACGAAGAGTAGCTCCCACTCACAGCAACTAAAAAGAAAGCCTGCGCACAGCAATAAAGACCCAACATAACCAATCAATCAATCAATCAATCAATCAATTTATTAAACAAACAAACAAAACGAATGTTCATTTCCACATGCCCCTACCAACACTGGCTGTTTACCAAGTTTTAAAATCTTAGTCATTTTTGTAGGCAAAGACTGGCATATATTAGCTAATTGAATCCTCCATTTTTTAGTTACTTCTTCATGATATTTGTCCTTTTTAGCTTCAGATATTTGTCATTTTTGTAATGATTTATGTGGGAGCTCTTTATGCTACACTACTACTACTATTACCTACCACTACTATACCAGCAAATACCTGTACTGCACTCACTTATATGAACTTATTTGAGTGCACAACAATCCCATAAGGCAGAATGTATTTTTTATCTCAAAAAATAGGTGAGAAAACTGAGGCAAAGCAAAGTTAAATCACTTGCCTAAGTGAGACAGGTGTAAGTGGCACAGGTATGATTTGAATGCCAAGCAGTTTAAGTTCAGAGTCCTTGTCCCTATTGAATTTTTCTATTTGTAAGCTGCAAATATATCCCTCAGTTTATTGTTTTCATTTTACTTTTCCTTTGTTTTTAGATTTGAGACAGTTTCTAATGTTAATCATCCATAAAAATTTCCATTTTTTTTGTTTCTGCTTTCAGAGCATTGGTAAGAAGTTTCTCTACTTCAAGTTAAATAAATTATTTCATATTTATTTAAAAAACTTTTTAAGTATATTTAAATATGTCAATACTAAATAACCATATAAGTTGTTTTGTTGTATCATAAGAAGTGATATCTAATTTTATCTTATTTTTCCAATATAATTTCTTGCATTATGTCTTTTTCTTTTCTCACTGATTTCAATCCACTTTAAAAATATGTTAAATTACACCATTTTCCATATCTGCTTTTTGGAATTTCTGTAGACTTTCATTTCACAGATGCTTATTGAGTTAAAGATGGGCTTGTGGGAGATTAAATCCATACCCTTTGCAGGTCACTAGATGCTGAGGCCCTAATGGTGATGAATGAAGTTCCCTGGCCCATAAAGCTTGTAGTCTAGTGAGGCTGGGCACCAAAACAGGGATTTATAATCAACTCTAAGTGCCATCAGTGGGGATACCAGTAGGGTTAATTAATCTAGCTGGGAGAGGCAGAGAAGGGTCCCTAAAGAAGTAAAATTTAAACTGAGGCCATGCGTTCTGGAAATGAAGTAGTTTATTGTTTACAATTTTTGGCATTGTTAATAATGTCTAATAAATAAATCCATGAATGCATAGATGTTTACTATCTGTCACCTTTATATAACATGATTTATTTTAAATAGTTTATTTCAACTATTAAAGGCTGAGAAATATATTCTAAGCTCTCATAATTATTATTCTTCTGTCAAGTGTTTTTTGTACTTACAAAAACTTTGTACTGTATGTATATATATTTTCTATTTTCTCCAGCTTTACTGAGACAAAATTTTCATATACTATTGTGCAAGGTGTACAATGTGATGAGTTGAAATGCTTATATATTATGAAATGATTACCACAATAAGGTTAGTTAACACATCTATCACATCACAGAGTTATCTTTGTGTGTGTGTGTGATCAGAAATTTTAAGATCAACCCTTTTAGTAACTTTCAAGTATATGATATGGTATTATTAAACTACAGTCTCCATGCTGTACAGAACTTATTCATGTTATAACTGAAAGTTTGTACCCTTTGACTACCTTCACCCATTCTTCTGGATCCACACTCTGCCCAGGCAGCCACCAAATTACTGTCTGTTTCTGTGAGTTCAGTTTTTTAGTTTCCACATATAAATGAGATCATACAGTATTTGTCTTTCTCTGTCTTACTTTCACTTAGCATAATGCCCTCCAGGTCTATCCATGTTATCCCCAAAGGCAGAATTTCCTTTATTCTTATGACTGAATAATACCCTGCTACCTGTATCTCTATACAATCTATACCTAGATTTATACCTATACCTAGCTCTATAGATGTATAAGTCTATATATCTACAACTATATCACATTTTCTTTATCCTTTTAATTGTCGATGAATACTTTGGTTGTTTCCATGTCTTGAGTATTCTGAATAATGCTGCAATGAACATGGGGGTGCAGATATCTCTTTGAGATCATGATGTCATTTTTGAAGATATATACCTGAAGTAGCTTTTCTGGATAGCATAATAGTTCTATTTTTAATATTTTGAGAAAACCCTATACTATTTTCCATAGTGACAGTGATAATTTACATTCTCATCAACATTATACAGGGTTTCCCTTTTCTCCACATCCTTGCCAGCACTTGTTATCTCTTGTCTTTTTGATAATGGCCATTCTAAGCGTGTGAGGTGATATCTCATTGTGGTTTTGATTTATGTCTTCCTGATGGTGAGTGATGTTGAGCACCTTTTCATGTCCTTGTTGGCCATTTGTATATCTTTGGAAGAATGTCTATTTACGTCCTTTGCTCATTTAAAGATCAGATTATTTGCTTTTTTGCTATTGAGTCATATGGATTTCTCATATATTTAGGATATTATCCTGTTATCAGATATATGATATGCAAGTATTTTTTTCCCATGCTGTATGTTGTTTTTTCATTTTGTAGATTGTTTCTTTTGCTCCACAGGAGCTTTTTAGTATGATGTGCTCCCCCTGTTTATTTTGATTTTGTTCCTTGTGCTTTAGGTGTCAGACCCAAAAAATCATTGACAAGAACTATATCAAGGAGAGTTTTTCCTATCCTTTTTCCCAGAAGTTTTATGGTTTCAAGTCGTAAATGGATTTGTATTTAATACATTTTGAGTTAATTTTTGTGAGTGGTATAATTAGGGTCTACTTTCATTCCTTTGCATGTAAATACCCAGTTTCCCCAATACCATTTATTGAAAAGACTGTCATTTCCCATTGAGTGTTCTTGGTTCCCTTGTCAAACATTAGTTAACTGTATGTACATGGGTTTATTTCTGGGCTCTCAGTTGTGTTCTATTGGTCTGCATGTCTATTTTCATGCTATAATCATACTGTTTGATTATTGTAGCCATGTAGTATATATTTTCTCTTTTTTTCTCAAAGATTGCTCTTTGGCTATTTGGTACTTTCATGGATCCACACAAATTTTAGGATTGCTTCTTCTACTTCTGTGAAAAATGCTGTTGGAACTGCATTGACTCTATAGATGGTTTTGGGTAGTATGGACATTTTAACAATATTAATTCTTTCAATTCCTGAACATGGGATATCTTTTCATTTATTTGTGCCTTCTTCAATTTCTTTCATCAGTCTTACAGTTTCTCATGTACATATCTTTCACTTCTTTGTTTAAATTTATTCCTGATTTTATTGTTTTTGATACAATTTTAATGAGATTATTTTCTTTATTTTTCAGATGTTTCCATGTTAGTGTATAGAAATGCAAATGATCTGGTTATTGTTTTGTCCCCTGTGACTTTCCTGAATTTTTTAATTGGTTCTAACAGTGGTTTTTTGTTTGTTTGTTTGTTTTTTGAGTGTTAGGGTTTTCTATATATAGTGTCATGTCATTTGCAAACAGAGACAATTTTACTTCTTCCTTTCCTATTTGGATGCCTTTTATTTCTTTTTTTGCTTAACTGCTCTTGCTGGGGCTTCCAGTACTATGTGGAATGAGTGGTAAAAGTAGACATGCTTGCCTTGTTCCTGATCTTAGAGGAAAAGCTTTCAACATTTCATCATTGAGTGCAATGTTAACTATGGGATTCTCATGTACAGTCTATATTATGTTGAGGAATGTTCCTTCTGTATCCAATTTTTTAAGGGATTTTTAAAATTTAAGGATTTTGAATTTTGACACTTTTTCCGCATGTATTGAGATGATCATATGATATTTATCTTTCATTCTATTAATGTGATGTACTGCATTTATTAATTTGCATATGTTGAACCATCCTTGTATCCTAGAGTGATACATTAGGATACACTTGATCATGGTGTCTAATCCTTTTAATGTGCTGTTGAATTCAGTTGGCTAATATTGTGTTGGAAATTTTTGTATTTATATTCATCAGGGACATTAGCCTGTAACTTTCATTTCTTGTAGTATCTTATATAGCTTTGGCATCAGTTTAATATTGTTCCTTCTTCAATTTTTTGAAGAGTTTAAGAAGGATAGGGCACATTTCTTCTTTAAATATTTGGTAGAATTCATCAATAAAAACAATTTATCCTGGCCTTTTCTTTGCTGAGAGGTTAGGTATTGACTGAAACCCTCTACTTATGATTGATCTCTTTCAATTTATCAATTTCCATCACTCATTCTTGGTAGATTGTATGTTTCTATGAATTGATCCATTTCTTCTAAGTTATCCAATTTGTTGACATATAATTGTTCATTGTAGCCTCTTATGATCCTTTTTTATTCTGTAGTATCAGTTGCAATGTCTCCTTTTTCCTAATTTTATTTTATTTTATTTTATTTTTATTTATTTATTTTTAGCTCTTTATTGGAATATAATTGCTTTACACTCTTCTACCAGCTTATGAGGTACACCAAAGTCAATCAGCTGTATTTATACACATATTCCCATATCCCCTCCCTCCTGCGACTCCCCCCCACCCTCCCCGTCCCAGCCCTCTAAGGCATCACCCATGATCGAGTTGATCTCCCTTTGTTATACAGCAACTTCCCACTGGCTATCTATTTTACAGTTGGTAGTATATATATGTCTATGCTACTCTCTCACTTCGTCCCAGCTTCCCTTTTGCCCCCCGCCCCCCCAACTCCATGTCCTCCAGTCCATTCTCTGCATCTGCTTCCTTATTCTTGTCCTTTCCTGGGTTCATCAGTACCTTTTTTTTTTTTTTTTTAGATTCTGTATATATGACTTAGCATACAATATTTATTTTTCTCTTTCTGTCTTATTTCACTCTGTATGACAGACTCAAGGTCTATCCACCTCATTACATAAAGCTCCATTTCATTCCTTTTTATAGCTGAGTAATATTCCATTGTATACATGTGCTGCATCTTCTTTATCCATTCATTTGTTGATGGGCATTTAGGTTGCTTCCATGTCCTGGCTATTGTAAATAGTGCTGCAATAAACATTATGGTACATGTTTCTTTCTTTTTTTTTTAATTGGAATATAATTTCATTACACTCTTGTACCAGTTTTTGAGGTACACCAAGTTCAATCATCTGTATTTATACACATATCCCCATATTCCCACCCTCCCTCGACTCCCCCCCACCCTCCCCATCCCAGTCCTCTAAGACATCATCCATCCTCGAGTTGAACTCCCTTTGCTATACAGCAACTTCCCACTGGCTATCTATTTTACAGTTGGTAGTATATATATGTTGCTACTCTCTCACTTTGTCTCAGCTTCCCCTTCACCCCCCGCCCCCCCAAACCTCTAGTTCTCCAGTCCATTCTCTGCATCTGTGTCCTTGTTCTTGCCCTGTCACTGGGTTGATCAGGACCATTTTTTTTCAGATTCCGTATATCTGAGTTGGCATACAGCATTTGTTTTTCTCTTTCTGGCTTACTTCACTCTGTATGACAGACTGTAGGTCTATCTACCTCATTACATATAGCTCCATTTCATTCCTTTTTATGGCTGAGTAATATTCCATTGTATATATGTGCCACATCTTCTGTATCCATTCATCTGTTGATGGGCATTTAGGTTGCTTCCATGTCCTGGCTATTGTAAATAGTGCTGCAATGAACATCATGGTACATGTTTCTTTTGAGATTATGGTTTTCTCTGGGTATATGCCCAGTAGTGGGATTACTGGATCATATGGTAGTTCTAGTTTTAGATTTTTAGGGAACCTCCAAACTGTTTTCCATAGTGGCTGTACCAACTTACATTCCCACCAACAGTGCAGGAGAGTCCCCTTTTCTCCACACCCTCTCCAACATTTGTTGTTTCTAGATTTTTTGATGATGGCCATTCTGATTGGTGTGAGGTGATACCTCATTGTGGCTTTGACTTGCATTTCTCTAATGATTAGTGATGTTGAGCATCTTTTCATGTGTTTGTTGGCCATCTGTATGTCTTCTTTGGAGAAATGTCTATTTAGGTCTTCTGCCCATTTGTGGATTGGGTTATTTGCTTTTTTGGTATTAAGCTGCATGAGCTGCTTGTATATTTTAGAGATTAATCCTTTGTCCATTGCTTTGTTGGCAAGTATTTTCTCCCATTCTGAGGGTTGCCTTCTTGTCTTATTTATGGTTTCTTTTGCTGTGCAAAAGCTTTTAAGTTTCATTAGGTCCCATTTGTTTATTCTTGATTTTATTTCCATTATTATAGGAGGTGGGTCAAAAAGGATCTTGCTTTGTTGTATGTCATAGAGTGTTCTGCCTATGTTTTCCTCTAGGAGTTTTATAGTGTCTGGCCTTACATTTAGGCCTTTAATCCATTTTGAGCTTATTTTTGTGTATGGTGTTAGGAAGTGTTCTAATGTCATTCTTTGACATGTTGCTGTCCAACTTTCCCAGCACCACTTATTGAAGAGGCTGTCTTTTTTCCATTGTATATTCTTGCCTCCTTTGTCAAAGATAAGGTGCCCATATGTGCTTGGGCTTACCTCTGAGTTCTCTATTCTATTCCATTGATCTTCCTTTCTATTTTTGTGCCAGTACCATATTGTCTTGATCACTGTGGCCTTGTAGTATAGTTTGAAGTCAGGAAGCCTAATTCCACCAACTCCATCTTTCCTTCTCAAGATTGCTTTGGCTATTTGGGGTCTTTTGTGTTTCTGTACAAATCGTAAGATTTCTTGTTCTAGTTCTGTGAAAAATGCTCTAATTTTATTTATTTGAGGCTTCTCTTTCTTTTTCAGTTAGTTTAGCTGAACATTTGTCTGTTTTTCTTTATTGTTTCAAAGAACTAACTCCTAGTTTTGTTAATCTTTTCTATTGTTTTCCTATTATCTATTTGTTTCTGCCCTAATATTTATTTCCTTCCTCTGCTAGCTTTAGGTTTAGTTTGTTCTTTTCTTCTAGTTCTTTGAAGTGTAATATTAAGTTGTTTATTTGAGATCTTCCTTTTTTCTTAATGTATGCATTTATCACTATAAATTTCCCTCTTAGAACTGCTTTTGCTGTATTCCATAGTGTTGGTATGTGCGCTTCCACTTTTGTTTGTGTCAAGATATTTCTTAATTTCCATTTTGATTTTTTTTGATTCATTGGTTGTTTAGGATTTTATGTTTTATTTCCGCATATTTGTGAATTAGCCAGCTTTCTTCCTGTTGTTGATTTCTAGTTTCAAATCATTATGGTCAGAAAATATACTTGACATTATTGTTATATTCTCAAATTTTTTGAGACTTGTTTTGTGGCTTAGCGTATGATAGAAAACATTCTGTGTGTACTTGAGAAGGATGTGTATTCTGCTGCTGTTGGATGAAATGTTCTATATATATCTGTTATGTCCATTTGATTCATAATGTTGTTCCAATCTGCCATTTCCTTATTGATTCTCTATCTGGACAATGTGTCCATTGATTTTTTTTTTAGATTTGTTTTATTATTTGTTTATTTATTTTTGGCTGTGTTGGGTCTTTGTTACTGTGCATGGGCTTTCTCTAGTTGTGGAGAGTGGGGGGCTACTCTTCGTTGCAATGTGGGGGCTTCTCCTTGCAGTGGCTTCTCTCACCAGGGAGCACGGGCTCTAGGCATGTGGCCTTCAGTAATTTTGTGGCAAGCAGGCTCAGTAGTTGTGGCAAGCAGGCTGTAGAGCACAGGCTCAGTAGTTGTGGCACAGATGCTTAGTTGCTCATGTGGGATCTTCCTGGTCCAGGGCTCGAACTCGTGTTCCCTGCATTGGCAGGTGGATTCTTAACCACTGTGCCACCAGGGAAGCCCTGTATCCATTGATTTTTAATATATTTAGGTGCTCTGATGTTGTGTGCTTATAAATTTATGATTATTACATTCTCAGGGTAAATTGACCCCTTCATCATTATATAATGACCTTCTTTGTCTCTTGCTACAGTATTTGACTTAAAGTCTATCTTGTCTGATATAGATGTAGCTACCTCTGCTCTTTTTTGGTTTCCACTTGCCATGGAATTTCTTTCCCCTTTCCTTCCCTTTGAGCCTATGTGTGTCCTTAAATCTGACGTGAGTCTCTTGTAGGCAGCTATACTTGGGTCTTTTTTAATTTATCCATCCAGTTAGTCTGTGTCTTTTGATTATAGAATTCAATCCACTTACCTTTAAAGTAATTAATGATTGATAGGACTCATTAATGCCATCTAATTAATTGTTTTCTAGCTATTTTGTAGTTCCCTTGCTCCTGTCTTCCACTCTTGCTGTCTTTCTTTATAAACTGATGATTTTCCACAATGGTATGCTTTGCTTCCTTTCTTCTTATCTTTTGTGAATCTATTGTGGGCTTTTGCTTTGTAGTTACCATGAGTTTTACATGAAACATCTTATAAATACATGTATGGTTAGGCCCCATAAAATGTCTGTTTTCTGTCTATCCCCTGCCCAACCTGGCCCTGCTTCACCCTTACCTTATGTACATGGTTCCTTCCTCCTCCTAAGCTGAAAGTTTAACCAGTAATTACCTGCATGATAAGCCCAATCCCCAGCTAACGATTGTTCTAGCCCTTGGACCAGAACCACTCCAGGATGTTTGGACACGAATAGGAAACAGCAGCCCATGCAATGGTTGCTAACTCAAAGGCCTTTAGGGAACTCATTCCAGAAGTCCCCCTTGGCAACAAGGAGTCCTTCTTATGGCATGCCCCTATAACTGACAACCTCCTCTTTCCCTGTGTAGCAAAGATTGCTGTCCTGTCCTGCCGGCCATTGACCATACATGACTTTTGCTTCTGACTTGTAAGATTCCCTGTCCTATAAATCATTTGTGTCTCTGTCACTGACTCCGGGTTCTTTCTCTGTTCTAGTGGAATGAGAGTGTCAATGATTTCGGGACTGCTGGGTGCAGCCCAACAATATAGCAGTGTATTTTATGCTGTTACTATTTAATTTTGACTGCATAAAAAACCCTATCCTTTTACACCTCCCTCCAACATTTTATGTGTTTGACATCACAATTTACCTATTTTTGTATTGTGTATTCATTAACAATTGCTGTACTTGTAGCTTTTTTTTTTTTTTTAATACTTTTGTCCTTTTTACTAGGATGAAGTAGTTAACACACCACCATATTATGGTATTAGGGGATTCTGAATCTGGCTGTATGCTTACCTTTTCCTATACCTAGTATTTTGTATATTTACATATATTTAATATAACTAATTAGCATCCTTTCATTTCATCTTGATGAACTCCTGTCAGAATTTCATGTAAGCAAGTCTAGTGGTGATGATCTCACTCAACTTTTGTTTGTTAGGGAAAGTATTTATTTTGCCATCATTTCTGCCAAACAATTTTGTTGGGTAAAGTATTCTTGGTTGGCAGTTTTTTTCTTTTGGCACTTTGAATATATGATCTCATTCTGTCATGGCCTGCAAGGTTTCTTTTGAGAAATCTGCTGATAGCCTTGTGGGAATTCCCTTGTATGAGAAATATTTTTTCTTCTCTTGCTACTTTTAAAATTATTTGTCATTGGTTTTAGACAGTTTTATTATAATATGTCTTGGAGAAGATTGTTTTGGATTGAAATTTTGGGGTGACCTATTATCTTTATGGACTTAGAGGTCTAAATTTCTCCCAAGGTTTGGGAAGTGCTACACCATTATTTTTTAAAAATAGTTTATGATCCCCTTCTCCCTCAGTTCTTCTGGGACTCCATGATGCATACCTTGTTTCTCTTGATGCTGTCCAAAATAACCACATTTTCTTTAATCTTTTTCATTCTTTTTTTTCTTTTCTTTTTGCTCCTCTGATTGGATAATTTCAACTGATCTTTCTTCTAACTCATTGATTCTTTCTTCTGCTTGGTCAAGTCTGTGTTGAAGCTCTGTATTGAATTCTTTTTATTCTTTTTAAATTTTTAAATTTTTTGAAATTTATTTTTAAAGTGTACAATTTGATATTTTTTTCTTATTAGTAATGTATATATGGCAATCCCAATCTCCCAATTCATCCCACCCCAACCTCCCCTGACCCCTTTCCCTACTTGGTGTCCATATGTTTGTTCTCTATATCTGTGTCTCCATTTTTGCCTTGCAAACCAGTTGATCTGCACCATTTTTCTATAGTCCACATATATGCATTAATATACAATATTTGTTCTCTTTCTGACTTACTTCACTCTGTATGACAGTCTTTAGGTCCATCCATGTCTCTACAAATGTCCCAACTTCATTTCTTTTTACGGCTGAGTAATATTCCATTGTATATATGTACCACATCTTATTTATTCATTCATCAGTTGATGGACATTTAGGTTGCTTCCATGTCCTGGCTATTGTAAATAGTGCTGCAATGAACACTGGGTGCATGTATCTTTTTGAAGTATGGTTTTCTCTGGGTATATGCCCAGTAGTGGGATTGCTGGGTCATATGGTAATTCTACTTTTAGTTTTGCAAGGAACCTCCATACTGTTCTCCATAGTGGCTGTATCAATTTACATCCCCACCAGCAGTGCAAGAGGGTTCCCCTTTTTCCACACCCTCTCCAGCATTTATTGTTTGTAGATTTTCTGATGATGCCCATTCTAACCAGTGTGAGGAGATACCTCATTGCAGTTTTGATTTGCATTTCTCTAATAATCAGTGATGTTGAACAGCTCTTCACGTGCCTCTTGGCCTTCTGTATGTCTTCTTTGGAGAAATGCCTGTTTAGGTCTTCTGCCCATTCTTTGATTGGGTTGTTTGTTTTTTGATATGGAGCTGGATGAACTGTTTATATATTTTGGAGATTAATCCTTTGCCTGTTGATTCATTTGCAAATATTTTCTCCCATTCTGAGGGCTGTCTTTTCATCTCGCTTATAGTTTCCTTTGCTGTGCAAAAGCTTTTAAGTTTCATTAGGTCTCACTTATTTATTTTTGCTTTTATTTCTGTTACTCTAGGAGGTGGGTCAGAAAAGATCTTCCTGTGATTTATGTCAAAGAGTGTTCTTCCTATGTTTTCCTCTAGGAGTTTATAATGTCAGGTCTTACATTTAGGTCTTCAATCCATTTTGAATTTATTTTTGTGTATGGTGTTAGGAAGTGTTCTAATTTCATTCTTTTCCATGTAGCTGTCCAGTTTTCCTAGCACAACTTACTGAACAGGCTATCTTTTCTCCATTGTATATCCTTGCCTCCTTTGTCATAGATTAGTTGACCATAGTTTATCTCTGGGCTTTCTATCCTGTTCCATTGATCTATATTTCTATTTTTGTACCTGTACCATATTGTCTTGATTACTGTAGCTTTGTAGTATAGTTTGAAGGCAGAGAGTCTGATTCCTCCAGTTCCTTTTTTCCCCCCTCAAGATTGCTTTGGCTATTCAGGGTCTTTTGTGTCTCCATACAAATTTTAGGATTTTTTGTTCTAGTTATGTAAAAAATGCCATTGGTAATCTGATAGGGATTGAATTGAATCTGTAGATTGCTTTGGGTAGTATAGTCATTTTCACAACATTGATTCTTCCAATCCAAGAACATGGTATGTCTCTCCGTCTGTTTGGTCGTCTTTGATTTCTTTCATCAGTGTCTTATAGTTTTCTGAGTATAGGTCTTTTATCTCCTTAGTTAGGTTAATCCTAGGTATTTTATTCTTTTTGTTGCAATGGTGAATGGGATTGTTTCCTTAATTTCTCTTTCTGATCTTTTGTTGTTAGTGTATAGAAATGCAAGAGATTTCTGTGTGAATTGAATTCTTCAATTCACTCAGTATATTATTCAGCACCAAAATTTCTGGTTAGATCTTCTAAAATGTTTTTTATTGGTTTGTATCTCAGTGAATTTACATGTTCTCTTCAGATTTGGCCCAATTTTCCCTTCCTAATTTATCAGGTCTTTAATACTTTTAAGATAATTTTTAGTAAATTAATTTGACTTTTTATTTATTTTCAGCAGATTAGATATCATAAATAACCATGCCTGCCATTACTGAGAAAATCTCCTGGAACTTTTCTCAGTAGTGAAATCATCTACTTGTTTGTGTTACAAACTAGATAAAAGCTACATGAAGGCAAGGGCATCGTCATATTATTTTCTGCATTTACAGCATTAACACAGCCTTTCTGCAGATAATTGTAGTATTAATAGCAGTAGCTTCTTGTGTACTTTCAGGATCCTATTTCAATCCTTTACTCTCTCCTCAGTGTCAGACTTCTAAAAAATCTAAGTTTCGCAAGATGTCTCTCTTCTTCTATGATCTCCTTTACTTCCTTCTAATATATCTTTATTTCTTTCCTAAAATGAACCTCCCAAGGTCTATCAACTGAACTGTATCCCTCTAAAATTCGTATGTTGTAGCCCTAGGCCTCAGTGTGACTGCACTGGAGATAGGGTCTTTAGGAGGTAATTAAAGTTAAGGCCATAAGGATGTGGCCCTAATCTAATAGGTGATATTATAAGAAGATGAAGAGACAGATCTCCCTCCTTCTCTCCCTGTGTATATGTCCTGATGAAAGGCCAGGTGAGCACACAGTGAGGTAGCACTGGCCTACAAGCTGAGAGAATAGTTCTCAGCATGGACACTGTCTTGCCAGCACCTTGAAATCTTGGACTTACCAGCCTCCAGAGCTGTGATAAGATAAATAAATTTCTGTTGTTCAACAGAACAGTCTGTGGAATTTTCTGGTGGCCGCCTGCCTGAGCTGACTAACACACCAGGACTTTTTTCCAGTTCAGCATTTCCCCAGATGTTTCCCTCTTCAATGAACCACTTCTGTTTTCCAGAGTAAAAGCATATGGGGCCAGGTGTAGATCTGAGCTCTATGAACATCTTGTTAGATTATAAGAAAAATTCTCATTTTCTGACCTGAATTTAAAGCTAATGGAGATAATTCTAGGTTTCAGGAAGTTCACTTCTCAGTTCCTTACAGGCAAGCAGGAGCCTAGGACACTGGATGAGAAACTGATGTGACAGAGAGGTGATTTGAGTCCCAGTTTCAGATGGGCCCAAGCAGCAGAACTGGTCACACAGGAAGAAGTCTCAACAGGATGAAGCAATTAAGGCACTCATGTAAATCTCCAGCTTGTTCACGCCTCTGTTTTCTAACTCTGGAGGGAAGCCCTACATTAGGTATATGTTGCTGTGCAAAAAATTACTGCCAAACTTGGCAGTTTAAGTCAACATATACCTAGTATCTCACAGTCTCTGTGGGTCAGGAATTGGCATGGCTTACTTGGGTCCTCTGACTGATGATCTCTTACAAGGCTACAATTATATGAAGTTTCAACAACCCAAACCTACTAACCTAGATGCTAGCAGCATTCAGGCCTTGGTGGACTGTTTAACTGAGGGCCTCAGTCCCTTGCTGGCTGTTGGCTAGAGGCCTCCCTCGGTCCTTATCATGAGGATCTCTCCATACACAGATCACAACCTGGCAGCTGACTTCCTCAGAGCAAGAGAGAGAGCAAGATAGGTCACAAGGGGGAAACCAGAATTTTCTTGAAACCTAATCTAAGTGACATCTCATCAATTTTGCCACTTTCCATTTGTTAGATGCATGTTACTAGATACATTCAACTGTGGGGATTACACAATGATGTGAACACCAGGTGGCAAGAGTAATCAGGATATTTTAGTGTCTACTTAGCATAGTCCTTTGTTCCTAAGCTAGATGAGAGTGGTCCCTGTGGGACAGAGAAGGAGAGGGAGGATTCCTTCCTGGCAACATGGGCCATGAGCTGTAACTGAAATGGGGAAGCTAGGCCCCTGGTGGCCTTGGGCACATCTACTGGGAGGGCAGCATCCAGAGTCTTCTGAAGGCCTGTCCTGGTGGAGTCCCTAGAGGTGGGTTCTACAGGCTTGTGAGAAATACCTGAATGCTTCCCTTCCCAGCTTCATGTTCAGTGATGCCACATTGGTAGGTTAGAGTTGGCCACGGTGGGAATATTTACAAAATGAACAAATGCTATTCACAGGGATTTTTTTTTCAGAGATCAGAGTATTCATTTTTTTAATACTTACCCATATACTACTGCATGGTCCCCTAAAATTTCTCTTGTGTCCTGTGTCTGTGTCTGTCTTGCAGCTCTGGAGCTGAGGCTGAAGGATGGAGGCCACCGCTGTGAGGGGAGAGTAGAAGTGAAGCACCAAGGAGAATGGGGCACAGTGAATGATTACAAATGGAGCTTGGAAGAGGCAGCTGTGGTGTGCAGACAGCTGCAGTGTGGAGCTGCTGTTGGTTCTCCCCAAGGGGCTTATTTTGGACCAGCACCTGGCCCCATTTGGTTGCTCTATGTTTACTGCCAAGGGACAGAGTCAGCTCTCAAGGAGTGTAGTCATTCTAGTATTACAGACTATCGCAATATTAACATTTCCTATGACGGGGGTGCTGGAGCAGTCTGCTCAGGTAAGGCCTGTATGGTCTGGAAGAGGATCCCCAGCAGGAAAAACCTCAGTCTCATTCCTAGAATAACTATAAGAATATGGATCACAGCCTTTAGAACATACTTGGGTGAAGACTCCAGTCACACAGTGGTTCCTTGAACATTAAGTGCTCAAAGGAACATAAAGACTTGGTTGGCCCTGGAGAGAAAGGGTTCCAGACCCATTGGTCACTGGGCCCTTCAGTTCTCTGTGGTGAGTCACAGGAGGTGGGGAGGTGAGGTCAAGCGTTTCATACAGGTACAACAGCTGGGTTGGGCCTCTATGAACTAGTTTCATCATGGTAGCTTTTTGTATCCTTTTATGAGATGGTCAGACAAGTGCAGCTACAAGAGGGGACATAGGAGTGGTACAGGCATATGTTTATTGTACTCTCAGGGCCTAGAGAGATAGAGTCACCATGTACAAGTGGGTACACAGGGGAGGTCCCAATAAAACAGGCTCAACCAAGCAGTGGGGACCCAAAAGAGGGAGTGAAGACCCACGAACAAGTGACAATATTGGGGGTCACGGTGGAGTTACACAAGGAAAAGTCATGAGGGGATTTCACTGGTGTATTTGAATGTCACTAGGTCACATTTGGGGGAGGACGAGAAGGGGGATTTGTGGCAGGGGCTAGTGTTATCCCACTCATGCGCCTGGGCACCTGGGTGGGATGCTCACATCCTATTTGTGGGGATGCAGGAAAATCTGAAGTTTTAAATTTACAATACAGAAGCTGGAGCAAAACTAAGGGCAGTAAGGTTAAGAGAACCTAAAATGATACATAATAGGGCTCAATACTGTCTAAGTGTGTTTGACCTGAGCCAAGTTGGAAACTAGAATGCGATTGGGTGGGCACAGCATTTCCAGTTTTTATCAGAATGTTAGATGAATTGTCCAGGACATTGATCCCATCAGAATAGCTGGAACTGAGGAAGATATTATCAGATATCTCAGCAAATTCCCCAACATAGATGTCTTAAGAAAGGAGCATTCCATCTGCTGGGATGGTGGGACAGGAGAGCCCTGAGAACATTTGCAGTAGGTCCCTAGCAGCCATAGCCAATCAGCTCTTTGGTGTTATGTTGGGGAAGATCACTGAAAAGTGATGTTTTCCAATCTCACCTTCAGCAGATCTTTAATGATGCTAGTTAAGGAGCCTAAAAAACAATTCTTTTCCTTTTTTAAAACTACTTTATTGAGGTATGATTGACATACAAAAAGCTGTACATAGTTAATATTTACAACTTGATGAGTTTGGAGATAAGTATACATCTGTGAAACCAGTACCACACCTATGCCATAAACCTATCCATCTCCTCAAAAGTTTTCTTTCACCCTCTTCATTATTACTATTAGAAATAATTATTTTCAAGGGGCATTTGAGTTTCAGTTGGGAATTCTTGTTTTAAGAAAATCTATTTTCTGACATTTCAGGTAATATTCCATATTGTTACATTGTCCTAATCACTTCCAACTGCAGATAAGCTTGTGAAACACAAGGGAAGGCCTTGCCTTATTTCAATAAACCAGCATCTGAGAAAAAATGGAGTGTGTGATGTTGGAACTTTGTTTGATATTGGAACTTCTAATGTTATCATTTTAAGAAAAGTGATGTCTTGATATTAATTCCAGTTAAGATACACTTAAGAATAGAGAGTTTGAGAGTGCTCTGACATTTAAACATTGATTGTGGCTTGTACTCCATGACTCCCATTGCCCTAATTTAGGGTCTCACATATTTAAGAATGGTTCTAGTTTTCTTCTATTAATCTCTTTGTTACCAGTTTCTTCCCACTGGTCTGTTTTTTCTATATTTTCAGGAACATGTTTTAATGATGGGAAGGTGAGTCAAAGCGGTGGTGATGTAGCAGAGATAAGATTAGAATAGTATGTCTTTTCAATATTTTAGCTGAAATTGAACTCTTGGAATTTCTTCCTCTCAATCTTAGGAGTTGGGTTTGGAAGAGAAATTTCAGCCTCTTTAGTGGATTGTTGGAAGTGACATACTGTGTTTAGGAGAAATCCAGAAGTAGAAACAACGACCTGAGAAGAATGTAGAGAAGCTTGTATGAAATACATAGAGGACTTCCAGGGGTTCAGGACAAAGATTTGGGAGGGGCTTCACAAGTTGAGAAGGATTGTGGGGCTGAAGTACAAAATGGCGAGGGGATGAAAATGCAAGGACTGCAGGAGGGGAGGCTGGGATCAAGATCCATGTCACCTAGTACATTCACCACAGCTTCTGTGTTACACTTCCTTCCTGCTCTCAATCTTTCCTTCCCTCTCTTCCTTTATCTTGATGTGGGAGTCATTTCTGAGCTCTGTGGAAGTGCTGGTATTTGAAGGTTGCAATTTTCTTGGTGGGAAGTTTTTATAATATGGATTTTATTTCCTTAACAAACATAGGACTGCTCAGATTTTCCTTTTTTTTTTTTTTTTTGATATCAGTTTATGGTAAGTTGTGTTTTTCAAGTAATTAGTTTTCAAGGATTTAGTCTATTTTATATGAAAATTCGTATTAGGGTAAAATTTAATATCTCATCTTTAAATGTTGGTAAGATCTGTAATGACATTTCCATTTTCATTCCTGGTATTGTTAATTTGTGTTTTCTCCCATTTTTTTGGGATTAATTTTGCTACAGGACTATCAGTTTTATTATTCTTTTAAAAAAAATCACTGACTCTGTTGTTTTTCTTTACTGTACATTTCCTTTCTATTTCATTGTACATTTCCTTTCTATTTCATTGATTTGTGTCTTCAGTTTTCATTCCTCTTTTTATTTTTTTTGCTTACAATTTGCTGTTATTTCTGTAGATTTTGGGGATGATACCTTAAATCATTTATGTTCGTTTTTTTTCTATTCTAATGTAGGCATCAAGGAGGCATCAAGGCTCTAAATTTTCTTCTAAACACCAACTTACAGTCTGCTCATTTTGGTACTACATAATTTCTTTTGTATTTTATCATCATGGAATGTTTCTTCTTTTTCTTTGTATATACTCTTTGTTTTATAGTCTTACTTTGTATGATACTAACATAGACACTACATCCTTTTGACTCTAATATGTTTTTGTCTTTGTATTAAATGTATGTATGTTTTTGTAGATAGCATATAATTTCATTTAAATTTACCCAGTCTGTTCTTCTTGGTTTTATGTGAAGTGCTAAAATTATTTAAATTTAATGTAATTATTGATATGGTGGAGTTTAAGTCTACTAGCCTGCTATTCTATATTTTCTTTTTTTAAATTGAAGTATAGTTGATTTACAATGTTGTGTTAGCTTCAGGTGTACAACAAAGTGATTCACATACACACACACACAAACATATATATTCTTTTTCAGATTCTTTTCTCTTACAGATCATTACAAAGTATTGAGTATAGTTTTCTGTGGTATACAGTAGGTCCTTGTTGGTTATCTACTTTAATATAGACATAAGTATTTGTTAATCCCAAGCTCCTAATTTATCCCTCCCCCTTTCCCTCTTTGGTAACCATAATTTTTTTCTCTGCCTGTGGGTCTATTTCTTTTTGAATGTAAGTTCATTTGTATCATTTTTTAAAGATTCTTCATATAAGTGATATCATATGATATTTGTCTTTCTCTGTTTGACTTACTTCACTTAGTATGGTAATCCCTAGGTCCATCCATGTACTGCAGATGACATTATTTCATTCTTCTTTGTGGCTGAGTAATATTCCAATGCATATATATACCACACTTTATCCATTCACCTGTCAATGGACATTGAGATTGCTTCCATGTCTTGGCTATTGTAAATAGTGCTGCAATGAACATTGGGGTGCATGTGTCTTTTTGAATTATGGTTTTCTCCAGATATATGCCCCGGAGTAGGGTTGCAGGATAATATGATAGCTCTATTTTTAGTTTTTAAAGGAATCTCCATATTGTTCTCCATAGTGGTTACATCAATTTACATTCCCACCAGCAGTGTAGGAAAGTTCTTTTTTCTCCACACCCTCTGAAGCATTTTTTATTTGTAGACTTTTTGATAATGGCCATTCTGACCAGTGAGATGATACCTCATTGCAGTTTTGATTTGCATTTCTCTAATAATTAGTGTTGTTGCACATCTTTTCATGTGTCTTTTGGTCATCTGTGTGTCTTCTTTGGAGAAATGTCCAGATCTTCTGCCCATTTTTGATTGTTTGTTTTCTTTTAAATATTGAGCTGTATGAGGTGTTTGTATATTTTGGAGATTAAACCCATGTCAATTGCATTGTTTGTAAATATTTCCTCCCATTCTGTAGGTTTCCTTTTTCTGTTTGTTTATGCTTTCCTTTGCTGTGCAAAAGCTTTTAAGTTTAATTAGGTCCCATGTTTTTTTCAAATTTTCATTACTTTAGGAGATAGATCCAATAAGATATTGCTGTGATTTATGCCAATGAGTGTTCTGCCTTTGTTTTCCTCTAGGACTTTTATTGTGTCCGATCTTACATTTAGGTCTTTAATCCACTGTGAGTTGATTTTTGTGTATTGTGTTAGAGAATATTCTAGTTTCATTCTTTTACATGTAGCTGTCCAGTTTTCCCAGAGCCAGTTTTTAAAAAAATATTTATTTTATTTATTTATTTTGGTTGTGCCAGGTCTTAGTTGCAGCTCATGGCCTCCTTAGTTGTGGCTTACAGGCTCCCCAGTTGTGGCATGTGAGCTCTTAGTTGCAGTGTGCATGTGGGATCTAGTTCCCTGACCAAAGATCAAAACTGTGTCCCTTGCACTGGAAGGGGGATTCTAAACCACTGCACCACCAGGGAACTCCCTGTTAATAATTTTTAATCACCATGTTTCTGCAAAATATTGTTGCAAGTTTATATCCTTTCCCACAGGGCAGCTTTCATGTAAAAGAAGACAGTCTTGTGTTTCAACTAGTTATTGAAGACACTGTCTTTTCTCTAGTGTATAGTCTTGCCTCCTTTGTTGAAGATTGACTAGAGGTGTGTAGGCTTATTTCTGGGTTTCCTATCCTGTTCCATTGATCTACATTTCTGTCTTCATGCCAGTACTGTACTGTTTTGATTACTGTAGCTTTGTAGTATTGTCTGAAGTCAGGAAGCCTTATTCCTCCAGCTCCATTTTTCTTTCTCAAGATTGTTTTGGCTATTCAGGGTCTTTTGTGTTTCCATATGAATTTAAAATATTTTGTTTTAGTTCTGTGAAAAATGCCATTGGTAATTTCCTAGGGATTGCATTGAATCTGTAGATTGCCTTGGGTAGTATGGTCATTTTAACAATATTGATTCTTTCTATCCAAGAACATGGTATATCTTTCCATCTGTTTGTGTCATGTTTGATTTCTTTCATCAGCATCTCATAGTTTTCAGAATACAGTTCTTTTGCTTCCTTAGGTAGGTTTATTCCTAGGTATTTTATTCTTGATGCAATGGTAAATGGGGTTGTTTCCTTAATTTCTCTTTCTGATATTTCATTGTTAGTGTATAGAAACGCAACAGATTTCTGTACATCAGTTTTGTATCATGCAACTTCATTGAATTCATTGATGAGCTCTAGTAGTTTTCTGATAATGTCTTTAGGTTTTCTATGTATAGTATCATGACATCTACAAACAGTAACAGTTTTACTTCCTCTTTTCCAATTTGGATTCCTTTTATTTCTTTTTCTTCTCTGATTGCTGTTGCTAGGACTACCAAAACTGTGTTGAATAAGAGTGGCAAGAGTAGACATCCTTGCCTTATTTCTAATCTTAGAGGAAATGTTTAAGCTTTTCACCATTAAGTATGATGTTAGCTGTTGGGTTTGTCATATATGGACTTTATTATGTTGAATTAGGTTCCCTCTATGCCCACTTTCTAGAGAGTTTTATCATAAATAGATGTTGAATTTTGTCAGAAGTTTTTCTGCATCTATTGAGATGATTATATGGTTTTTACTCTTTAATTTGTTAATGTGGTGTATCACATTGATTGTTTTGTGAATGTTGAAAAATTCTTGCATTCCTGGGATAAATCCCCACTTTGATCATTGTGTGTGATCCTATTAATGTATTGTTGGATTTGGTTTGATAGTATGTTTTTTAGGATTTTTGCATCTATGTTCATGTTCATCAGTGATATTGACTGGTCTTTTTTTTTTTTTTGTGGTATCTTTGTCTGGTCTTATTATAAGGATGATGGTGGCCTCATAGTATGTGTTTGGAAGTGTTCCCTCTGCTATAATTTTTTGGCATAGTTTCAGAAGGATAGGTGTTAACTCTTCTCTAAATATTTGGCAGAATTCACCCGTGAAGCCATCTGGTCCTGGACTTTTGTTTTTTTGGAAGATTTTTAATCACAGTTTCAATTTCAGTACTTGTGATGGTCTGTTCATATTTTCTATTTCTTCTTGGGAGATTGTGCCTTTCTAAGAATTTGTCCATTTCTTCTAGGTTGTCCATTTTATTGGCATATATTTGCTTGTAGTATTCTCTTATGATTCTTTGTATTTCTGTGGTGTTGATTGTAACTTCTCCTTTAGAATTTCTGATTTTATTGAATTAAGTCCTCTCCTTTTTTTTTTTCTTGATGAGTATGGCTAAAGGCTTACCAATTTTGTTTATTTTTTCAAAGAACCAGTTTTAGTTTCATTGATCTTTGCTATTGTTTTCTTCATCTCTATTTCATTTATTTCTGCTCTGATTTTTATGATTTCTTTCCTTATACTAACTTTATGTTTTGTTTGTTCTTTCTCTAGTTGCTTTAGATGTAAGTTTTGGTTGTTCATATGAGATTTTTCTTATTTCCTGAGGTAAGCTTGTATTGTATTGCTATAAACTATCCTCTAAGAACTTCTTTTGCTGCATCCCATAAGTTTGGATCATTGTGTTTTCATTGTAATTTGTCTCTAGGTATTTTTTGATTTCCTCTTTGATTTCTTCAGCGATGTTTTCATTATTTACTAGCATATTGTTTAGCCTTTTTGTGTTTGTCTTTTCTGAAGTTTTTTTTTCTTGTAGTTGATTTCTAATCTCATAGCATTGTGGTTGGAAAAGATGCTTGATATGATTTCAATTTTCTTAAAGTTACTGAGGCTTGCTTTGTGGCCCAGCATGTGATCTATCCTGGAGAACTTCCATGTACACTTGAAAAGAATGTGTTGCTTTCAGATGGAATGCTCTGTAAACATCCATTAAGTCCATCTGGTCTAATGGGTCATTTAAGACCTGTGTTTCCTTATTGATTTTCTGTCTGGATGATCTGTCCATTGATGTAAGTGGGGTGTTAAAGTTCCCCACTATTATTTTGTTAATGACAATTTCTTACTTAATGGCTGGTAGTATTTGTCATATATTGAGGTGCTCCTATGTTTGGCACATATATATTTACAATTGCTACATCTTTTTCTTGGATCGATCCCTTGATCTTCATGCAGTGTCCTTTGTCTCTTGTAACAGCCTTTATTTTAGAGTTTATTTTGTCTTATGTGGGTATTGCTACTCCAGCTTTCTTTTGATATCCAGTTGCATGGAACACCTTTTCCATCCTCTCATTTTCAGACTCTTTGTGTCCCTAGATCTGAAGTAGGTCTAATGTAGACAGCATATATGTGGGTTTATTTTTGTATCCATCCAGCCAGTCTATGTCTTTTGGTTGAAGCACTGAAATTGTTTACATTTAAGGTAATTACAGATATGTATGTTCTTACTGACATCTTGTTAATTGCTTTGGATTTGTTTTTGTAGGTCTTTTTTCTTCCCTTCCTCTTTTGTTCTATTCTTTTGTAATATGATGACTATCTTTAGCATTGTGTTTGGATTCCTTTTTCGTTTTTGTGTGAATATCTATTATAGATTTCTGCTTTGTGATTACCATGAGGTTTTGATATAGCAGTCTATATGTATATATACATGATTGTTTTAAGTTGCTGGTCTCTTAATTTCCAATATCTTGCATTTTTACTCTTCTCACGATTGCTGGTTTTGATCTCATATTTGTGTGTGGATGATTTCCTACCTTTACTGTATGTTTGCCCTTACCAATGAGCTTTCCCTTTTGTAATTTTCTTGATTCTTCTTTGACCTTTTTTTTTTCCTAAGTAGAGAAGTTCCTTTAGCATTTGTTCTAAAGCTGGTTTGGTGGTGCTGAATTCTCTTAGCTTTTGCTTATCTGTAAAGCTTTTGATTTCTCCATCAAATCTGAATGAGAGACTTGCTGGGTAGAATATTCTTGGTTGTATGTTTTTCCCTTTTATCACTTTAAATATATCCTGCCAATCCCTTCTGACATGCAGAGTTTCTGCTGAAAAATCAGCAGATGAACTTATGGGGATTCCCTTGTATGTTATGTGTTACTTTACCTTTGCTGCTTTTAGTATTTTGTCTTTAATTTTTGTCAATTTGATTAATATGTGTCTTGGCATGTTCCTCCTTGGGTTTGTCCTGTATGGGACTCTGTGCTTCCTGGACTTCAGTGACTATTTTCCTTTCCATGTTAGGGAAGCTTTCAGCTTTTATTTCTTCAAATATTTTCTCAGGCCCTTTTTCTCTCTTCTCCTTCTGGGACCCCCCAGTGTGAATGTTTGTGCATTTAATGTTGTCCCAGAGGTCTCTTAAACTGTCCTCATTTCTTTTCATTCTTTTTTCTTTTTTCTGTTCAACAGCAGTGATTTCCACTATTCTGTCTTTCAGCTCACTTATCTGTTCTTCTGCCTCATTTATTGTGCTATTGATTCCTTCTAGTGTATTTTTCATTTCCAGTTTTATTTTCCAGTTTGTGAGTCACTCACTTGGTGGGTATGGAATTTGATTGTATTGCAGATGCGCCCCCTCCTACAATCTCATGGCTTCTTCTTTGTCTCTGGATGTAGAATATCTTTTTTGGTAGGTTACAGTCTTTTTGTTGATGGTTGTTCAGCAGTTAGTTGTGATTTTGGTATTTACATGAGATGAGGTGAGCTCAAGTCCTTCTATTCTGCTATCTTGTCTCCCACACAGAAAGACAAGATATTATGTCACTTAACAAATAATATAAGACCTTACTCTAGTATGTTTCCATTTAACTGTTCTTGTCATTTGTGCTATTGTTGTTATACATTTTCCTTATAAATTTTTTTATAAATTTTATATGTTGTTCTTATTTTTGCTTTAAATATTCTATTATTTAAAAATGAGCAAAAGCTTTTATATTTACTCAGATAATTATCATTTAGAGCAGTCTTTATAGCTTTGGGTAGATCTAAGTTTCCATCTGTTATCATTTTCCTTTAGCTTGAAGATCTTTCTGTAACATTTTTGTGTAGCAATGGTCTGGTGGTCTCAAATTCTATCATCTTTTATTTATCTGAAAACATTTTAGCTTTTATTCATTTTTGAAAGATATTTATTTTCACAGGTGACTGAATTTTAGGTTAGAAAATTTCCGCACAGTACTTTTAACATTGTCATATGGCTAGCATTGCCTCTAAGAAATAGTAATACTTATCTTTGTCCCCTGCTATATAATGTATCAATATTTCCCAGCTGCTATTAGGATTTTTTTTTTTGGTTTATCACTGGCTTTCAATAGTTATATTATCATGTGCTCTGAGGTGGTTTTCCCTATGTTTATCTTATTTGGGTTTTTTTTTTTTTTTAGCTTTTTGGATTGGTGGGTTTATAGTTTTCACTAAATTTGGAAAAATTCCATCCATCATTTAAAACTATTTTTCTACTCATCCCTCATTCTGAATCTCCAAATACACATAATTTTACATGGTTTAGTATCCAAAATGCCATTGATTTTCCTTTCCTATTTTGGTTTTTTGCCTTTTTTTCTCTCTCTGCTTCAGTTTGGATAGTCTCTATTGCTATGTGCTTAATTTCCCATTTTTAAAAATTTTGCTGTGTCTAATCTCTTTTTATGATAATCCAGATTATTTTTCATTCCACATTTTGATTTTTCAGTTTTAGAAATTATGCTTGATTACTTTTTTTAGTTTTTTCTCTCTGCTTTATTTTTATGCTACATAAAGCATTTCTATGTTAGTGGCTTAAGACCTTGGCAGCCAATTCAATAATCTCTGTAGTTTCAGAATCTGCTTTTAATGAGTGCTCTTTTAAAAATTTGTTATGAGTTACAATTTTCTTTCTTGGAAAGTTTTGTAACTTTTTGAGTGGATGTTGGACATTGCTAGGCAGTCCTTTAACAGAAAGAATTCTAGCAATAAATAATCAGAATACAGTCTGATATCACAGAATTATACTTGATAAATTAAAAATTTTTGCATTGAATTATGTTGCATTCACCTCAAAATATGTTCCTTGGATGGCAAAATGATAAATTTTTATTTTGGTTTCCTTTATTTATTTTTTATTTTTAATTAATTAATTAGTTAACTTAGTTATTTAGTTATTGGCTGTGTTGGGTCTTTGTTGTGGCACACGGACTTTCTCTAGTTGCAGCAAGTGGGGACTACTCTTCATTTCGTGGTGTGCAGGCTCCTCATTGTGCTGGCTTCTCTTGTTGTGCAGCATGGGCTCTAGGTGCATGGACTTCAGTAGTTGTGGTACACAGGCTCAATAGTTGTGGCTCACAGGCTCTAGAGTGCAGGATGAATAGTTGTGACACATGGGCTTAGTTGCTCTGTGGCATGTGGTATCTTCCCGGGGTAGGGATCAAACCTGTGTCCTCTGCATTGACAGGCAGACTCTTGACCACTGCACCACCTAGGAAGTCCCTCCCTTCTTTAGATTCAAAACTTTCTCTGTGATCCCACTTTTACTTGCCACATACCCAAATTATACTCCACTTTTACAGCAGTTGTTTCCCTTTTTTGATTTTATTTTCCACACATCTGTGTCTTTTAAGATTGTGTTTGCTTGTCTGAAGTGGGAGAAATGGGAAAGGATGGCAAGGTTAGGTGGTAGATAGGAGGAGTAGAGGGTGATGAAATATGCTAAATACTTATTGAACAAATGTTTTCCCCAAATATTTATGTATTTTTTTTCATATTGAGGCTTTTGCAACTTGGAACGCTCCAAATTAGGGCTTGCTTGATTTCTGCTTCCTTCCTTGTACTCCCTCCCCACTCCCCTTTTTTGGCAGCATTCCACCTTCTTTCAAAATTATAAAACATTTATGAAAGAAATTAAAGAAGATATAGATAAATGAAAAAAATTCTGTGTTCATGGATTGGGAGAATCAATATTGTTAAAATGTCTGTACTACTCAAAGTGATCTATATGTTTGATGCAATCCCTATCAAAATCCCAATGACATTCTTTATAGAAATAGAAATACAACCTAAAATGTGTGTATTGTTTGGTTTCAATATATTCATAATTTTTTTTTTCTTACTATTGACTTTTAGTATCATTCCATTGTGGTCAGAAAAGATACTTGGAATGATCTCAATCTTCTTGAATTTGTTAAGACTTGTTTGTAACCTAGCTTGTCATCTATCCTGGAAAATATTCCATGTGTGCTTGAGAAGAATGCATGTTCTTCTATTGTTGGGTAAATATTCTATTTATACCTGTTAGTTCCATTTGGTCTAACATGTTCAGTTCTGCAGTTTCCTTATTGATTTTCTGTTTGAATGATCTATCAATTATAGAGAGTGGGATATTGAATTCTTCTACTCTTATTGTATTGCTTCTACTTCTCCCTTAAGAGCTGTCCATGCTGCCTTGTATATTGAAGTGCTATAATGTGGGTGCATATATATCTGTAATTTTTATATCTTCTTGTTGAACTGTCTCTCATGACAGTTTTTGACTTAAAGTCTCTTTTGCCTGACTTTGATTTCTTTTGGTTATTATTTGCATGGAATCTCTTTCTCCATCTGTTCACTTTCAGCCTATGCGTGTCATGAAATCTAAAGTGGGTCTCTTGTAGACAGTATGTAGTTGGATCTTGTTTTTTAATCCATTCAGGTCTCTATATCTTTTGACTGTAAAGCATACTACATTTACATTTAAAATCATATTGAAAGGTAAGAGCTTACATTGCCATTTTGTTAATTGTTTTCTGTCTGTTTTGTAGTTTTCTTGCTCCTGCCTACTTCTGTTGTTGTATTTGTGGTTTGATGATTTTTCACAGTGGTATGTTTTGGTCAATTTCTCTTTATCTTTGTGTATGTACTATACTTTTTATTGTAGTTACCATGGAAATTGTATCAAACATTTTATAATTATAGCAGTCTGTAACAGAAGTTAAGTACTGTTACAAAGACAACCTAATTTCAATAGCATGTAGAAACCACATTTTACTGCTCCCTTACACTTTAAGTCATTGAGGTCAGATTTTACTTCTTTGTACATTGTGTTTCCAACAACTTTCTGTAATTATAGTTATTCTTACAATTGTCTTTTGATTTATATTTATATACTAGTGTTAAAAGAAAGTTATGAACCACTATTACAGTATTACAATATTCTGTATTTTTCTTTATATTTACCAATAAGACTTATACTTTCATATGTGAACATACTTTTGTGTTATTGTTTAGTGTTTATTCACATCAACTTGAAGAACTCCTTTTAGCACTTCAGTAACATAATGCTGATGAAATGCCTCGGTTTTTGTTTGTATGGGAGATATATATATAATATAATATATATAATAAATTATATTATTTATAAATATAAATTAATATATTATATTATTTATATATAATATAAATATACATTAATATAAGTTAATATAATATTATAATATATTATATATATAATATAATAGGTACATAATCAATCCATTCACACAGACAGTTTTGCCAGGTAAAGTGTTGATGGTTGGCAGGGTTTTTTTCTTGCAGTACTTTGGATATATCATCTTGCTCTCTTTGCCTTCAAGGTTTCTGCTAAGAAATCTGCTGTTTGTTTTACAGGAACTGCTTTTGTGACAAGTCACTTTTTTTGTTTCTGCTTTCAAAAATTTCTCTCTGTCTTTGAATTCTGGTAACTTAATTATAACATGTGTTCATATGGATCTCTTTGGGTTCTACCTATTTACGAACTTTTGGTCTTCATGAATCAAGATATCTATTTCTCACCCTAGATTTGGGAATTTCTCAGTTATTATTTCTTTAATTAATATTTCTGCCCCTTTGTTTCTGTTTTCCTACTCGGTCTCTTTCTCTGTCTCTCCATATATACATATATTTATTATTATCATTTTTCTGCTTTGTGGTATCCCATATGTGCTATATATTCTCTTTACTCTTATTTTCTTCTTGTTTTTCTAACTTAATAATTTCAAATGGAATGTCTTCAAGCTTGCTGATTCTTTGCTCTCCGTGATAAAATTTGCTTGATGCTTTCCATTGAATTTTTAATTCAATTATTGTATCCTTGAGCTCCAGGATTTCTGTTTAGTTCTTTTTTATGTTTTCTAGCTCTTTATGAAACTTCCCATTTTGTTCATGTATAGTTTTCCTGATTGTTTAGTTGTCTCTCTGAATTCTCTTGTACATCGTTGAGCTTCAAAACAATTAATTTGAATTTTGTATCAATCAGTTCAAAGATCTCTATATCTTTAGGGTCAGTTTCTGGAGCTTTATTAATTTCCTTTGCTGGTGTCATGTTTGCCAGATTCTTCATGATCTGTGGAGGCTTGCATTGGTGATGGTGCTTTTGAAGGAGCAGACACTTCTTCAAAAGACTTTACAGACTGGTTTCCACAAGTAAAGATCTTCTGCCAGGTTCCCTGAACTGATAGGACTGCCTCTGGAATCATGGTCTAGCAGAGCCAGAGTCAGATTATTTGGCAGTTTCTGGGGCTGCTTTGGGACCTACAGTCAGTGGGTATGTTAGTAAAGGCATGGATGGGTGTGGTTTTCTCTGGGTGACTGATGGCGAGGATTGCCTCCCTACTGTGGTAGAGTGGGTCTGGACACAAGTCAAAGGGCTGCCTCAGTATCTGCACTCAGGACTGCAGTTGGCCCTCCTGTTACCAGGGTTGCCAATGGGTGTGTCTCCTTCTGGATCCCTAGGCAGACAGGACTGCCTTCAGGGCCATCATAGTGCAGGGTTGGAGCCATGTCATGGAGCTGATTCTGGGTCCACAGTTCTGTCTGGTACTGGCAGGCATGTTGCTGGGGGCACACTGTTTCTATGGGAGGATGAGTGTTGGGTAATCTCCTTTTCTATCATCTTGTTGATGTCAGATACGAATGCAGAATAAGCACAATGACAGAATTAAAATCAATTAATATCACCCCTCTGCATTTTCTCTGATTCCTGTCTCAGAAGAAAAAGCTGTAGTAGGAACTCTTTGGCAAACTCCTTGTCTTGTAAACTTCCACTCAGAACTCACTCTCTCCCAGGTTCATTGACAAATCCTGGGGTCTCAAGAGAGATGGCTAGGACCCCCCACCCCACCCCATGAGTCTCTGAGCTTTCTTAACTCATGTTCCTTCATGGTCACCTAAGAAATTCTTGGAATTTTTGGCATCAAAAATTATTAGAAAAATAGAATGTAGAACCATATAAGTTCATTAGTTATAATGTCTATATTTCTTCTCTCAAGCTCCCATCTGTCTACAGGGTGGCATGCACTCATGGATCCAGCTCTCATGATTTTTCTTAACTAAATCACTTGAGGATTGGGTCGTGGGAGAGAAAACTATTCAGATTATTAACCCCACAAGTCTCAGGATGGCTTTCTAACTTTCTCTGGATGACAGGTCTCAACTCTCTCATAGTCCATGTCCCTCTCGGTTGGTTCTGTTCTTCATATCTCTGCACTCAAGTTTGATGCCCACATATTATGCAGTTTCCTTGGGCTCTGTGGTCCCAGGCTCCTAAGTGTGAAATTCACTTCTCCAACCAATCTTAAAATACATGTTGCTGGTATTCAGCCATTCCAGATGATCTGTCTTGGGCTCTGTAGTTTCCAGGCCCCTAGGTAAGCAATTCATATTTCTAACCAATCTCAAAGTATACGTTGTTGGGATTCAGTTATTCCAAACTGACCCTGCAAATCCTTCTGGATCTCTCTTCAAAATCTTTTTCGTGAAAATGCAATTCTGTGGTACATGAAGGTTGCAGCAGCCATTCAGAATGCAATCCAGTGCTACCATGTCATCTATGATGAGAAAAGAGCTACTACCCAGACATCACAGGATTGTTCTTTCAAGAGGGTAGATAGAATTGAATTCAGCAAGGAACCAGAACCTGTGCCATTAACGTCAGGCATGAATGAAACTGCAGCTTGTCCTCTGTCTCCTGTTGCTGACAATCCTTCAGCTTTACCATCTCCCACCTCCTCTCCCTCCTGCAGTCTGTAACTCTCGCCTGTTCACTTGATGCCAGCCCCTCTATGCCAGCTGTTGTACTGTACTACTATACTTTTTAAGGTACTGTAGTGTAAAATCAAAAATGTTTATTTTTTGTGTTTGTTTTTTATGTATTATTTGTGCAAAAAGTATTATAAACCTATTACAGTAGAGTACTATATAGCTGATTGTATTAGCTGGGTACCTAGGCTAAATTTGTTGGACTTACAAATATGCTCTCGGAACGGAACTTGTTTGTATATAGGTGACTTACTGTACTTTCAGATCCATTGTCTGAATTTGAATGTCTTACCAGCTTTACTCTCCTGTAATTGTGATTTGGTGCTGTGGTGAGGGGAGGAGAGAGTGAACGCACCTTGTAGGACCACATAGCTGAATATCTTAAGTGACTTTTCAGAGTTTCAGTCATCTTCCTATAAATTGTCATATTAGGATTGAGTTTCATAGTTCATAGATGGGATGTATAGTATTAGATGTAGTATACTGCTCAAATATTTTGCTCTAATAAACCCATGGAAAAAATTGAGATAAAAAAATGCAATTCTGACACTAACTGTCAAATTATCTCTCCATGCACCACTCCTGGAAAAGAAAAGCTTTCACACTATTGCTTGTGACATGTTGTTTCCATTTGCAAGCCAGGATCAAGAACACTCACTGGGTTTGTTTGCTTGTTTCTCTTAGGGTTTATGCATTTAGCAGGGGATAGACCCTGCTCAGGGCGAGTAGAAGTACATTCTGGAGAAGCCTGGACCCCAGTATCTGACAGGAACTTTACACTCCCCACTGCCCAGGTCATCTGTGCAGAGCTGGGATGCGGCAAGGCTGTGTCTGTCCTGGGACACATGCCCTTCAGAGAGTCAGATGTCCCAGTCTGGGCTGAAGAGTTCAGGTGTGCAGGGGAGGAGCCAGAGCTCTGGTCCTGCCCCAGAGTGCCCTGTCCAGGGGGCACTTGTCACCACAGTGGAGCTGCTCACCTTGTCTGTTCAGGTGAGATGCAGATCAGGATTTAACCTCCCTGCACACCCTGTTGGGGTAAGAAAATCATGAGATTTTGCTGAAATCTTGTCTTCTATCAATGTACACAGAAGTCCGGCTCATGAAAAACGGCACCTCTCAGTGTGAGGGGCAAGTGGAGGTGAATATTTCTGGACGATGGAGAGCGCTCTGTGCCTCCCACTGGAGTTTGGCCAATGCCAATGTTGTCTGTCGTCAGCTCGGCTGTGGAGTCGCTATGTCCACCCCAAAAGGAGCACACTTTGTGGAAGGAAGTGATCAGATCTCAACAGCCCGATTTCACTGCTCGGGGGCTGAGTCCTTCTTGTGGAGTTGCCCTGTGACTGCCCTGGGTGGTCCTGACTGTATCCGTGGAAACACGGCCTCTGTGATCTGCTCAGGTAAGAGAAAGGGAAGGGCTAAATTGTACTCAGGATGCTCCTGGAGTGAAATATCCCAAGAGCAGAGAGTGAGGGAAAACTGGCTTCATAAGTTAGATATTTCATGGTGAAATATGGTTCTTCTCATTGTTCATTCATTTTTTTCAGGGCAGGGCAGGAAGTGTTAAGGGGGATAATATATTTTTAGGCAACATTATTATTTACATATGATCATAGAAAAATGTATAGCAATAAGTGTATACATCAGTCATGTACCCCAATCCCGATCAACAGAGAACATTAACAGCACCACAGCAGCCACTGTTGCATCCCCATAAATATGCCCTCTCTCCCCTCCAGCAAAAATCTCTTACCTAAATTCTACTACCATATTTTATTGGTTTTTGAACTTTATACAAAATCATGCAGTATGTTTTCTAATGTGTCTAACTTTGACTTTATATTTTGGATTCACCCATGATGTTGTTTACATCAGCAGTTTATTCATTTTTATTACTGTAGAGTATTCCTTTGAATGATCACATGGCCATGTATTGATCCATTGAACAATAGATGGTAGAGATTTGAGTTGTTTCCAGTTCTTGACTATTACAAATATGATGCTACAAGTTACCATGACAATGATTTTGGGTACAAATATATGTTATTTATCTTGTTCTTTTAACCCTTGGTCTTTCATTTTCATTTTCTTAATGGTATGGTATTTTTTTTTTTTCACCTTAAGTGCTCCAACTAAGAAATCTTTATTATATGCTACAGGTATGGTATTTTTTGATGAGCCAAGTTCTTAATCTTTTTTTTTTTCCTCTTAGAAAGAGTTTTATTGAGATATAATTGACCTACAATAAACTGCATATATTTAAAGTGTACAATTTGTTATTTTTTCTTATTAGCCATCTATTTTATACATATTAATGTATATATGGCAATCCCAATCTCCCAATTCATCCCATTCCCTCCCTCCCCCCCCACCCCGGTGTCCATATGTTTGTTCTCTACATCTGTGTCTCTATTTCTGTCTTGCAAACCGATTGATCTGCACCATTTTTCTGGATTCCATATACATGCTTTAATAAATGATATTTGTTTTTCTCTTTCTGATTTCACTTTGTATGATAGTCTAGGTCCACCCATGTCTCTGCAAATGTCCCAATTTCATTCCTTTTTATGGCTGAGTAGTATTCCACTGTATATATGTACCACATCTTATTTATCCATTCGTCTGTTGATGGACATTTAGGTTGCTTCCATGACCTGGCTATTGTAAATAGTGCTACAATGAACATTGGGGTGCATGTGTCTTTTTGAATTACACTTTTCTCTGAGTATATGCCCAGTAGTGGGATTGCTGGGTCATATAGTAGTTCTATTTTTAGTTTTTTCATGAACCTCCATGCTGTTCTCCATAGTGGCTGTATCAATTTACATTCCCACCAACAGTGCAAGAGGGTTCCTTTTTCTCCACATCTTCTCCAGCATTTATTGTTTGTAGATTTTCTGATGATGCCCATTCTAACCTGTGTGAGGTGATACCTTGTCGTTTTGATTTGCATTTTTCCAATACTTAGTGATGTTGAGCAGCTTTTCATGTGCCTCTTGGCCATCTGTGTGTCTTCTTTGGAGAAATGCCTGTTTAGGTCTTCTGCCCATTTTTTGATTGGGTTGTTTGGTTTTTTGCTATTGAGCTGGATGAACTGTCTATATATTTTGGTGATTAATCCTTTGTCTGTTGATTCATTTGCATATTTTCTCCCATTCTGAGGGTTGTCTTTTTGTCTTATTTATAGTTTCCTTTGCTGTGCAAAAGCTTTTAAGTTTCATTAGGTCCCGTTTGTTAATTTTTGTTTTTATTTCCACTACCTTAAGAGGTGGGTCAAAAAGGTCTTGCTGTGATTTACATCAAAGAGTGTTCTTTCTATGTTTTCCCCTAAGAGTTTTATAGTGTCTGGCCTTACATTTAGGTGTTTAATCCATTTTGAGTTTATTTTTGTGCAAAGCTCTTAATCTTTAGAAAATATAACTAACCACTTTTTCCTTTACATTTAGTGCTTCTCATATCCTCTTATAAGGACCTTTGCCTACCCCAAGATCATAAAAACTTTCTGCAAGAGTATCTTACAGAAGTATAATTATTTTTCTCTTGCATGTAATTGTACATTCCTTCTGGGATTGATATCTTTGTAAGATAAGGGTCAAGTTTCATGTGGATATCCAATCAACTCAGTCTTTTTCTGAAAAGACTCTTTTCCCCACTTCAGTGCCACCTTTGTCATAAGCAGAAAGGCATTTTTGAGACTCTCTGTTCTGTTCCATGTATCATTTGTCTATCCTTGCACCAATACCACATATTCTTAGTTATTGTAACTTTATAGTGTCTGGATGATTTTAATTTACAGGAGTTACTTTATATTAACTCCTCTAACTTTGTTGCTTTTCTCGCCAACTGTGTTAGTCATTCTTGGTCTTTTGTATTTTGTTTGAATTTTGGAATCAGCTTGTCATTTATCACCAAAAGAAGAGCATAACGGTATTTTGATTGAGACTAGATTTAATCTACACAGAAATTTGAGGATGATTGACTTTGACAATTTTGAGTCTCCCAGATCATTCACATGATATATCCTTCCATTCAGTTACTTCTCTAATTTCTCTCAGAGGTTTACCCATCTTCTACTAGGCTTTGTCCTAGGCATTTTATGTTTTTGATGTTATTAGTATTTCTTTTAGTGAAAGTGTCCTAGGAATGAATTCTCTCTGACTTGTTTCACCTTTTAATTATTTTTTATTTTGATGTAATTTGAGACTTACAGAAAAGTTGCAAGAATAATGTAAAAATTCCCAGATGACTTTTACCTGGATTTCCCAATGTTAGGATTTTGCTTTAATCTCTCTCTCTCTCTCTCCCTCTCTTTCTCTCTCTCTCTTTCCCTCACTGTCCCCCTCCCACCCCATTTCTCCCTGAATATGTAAAATCTTTCTGAATTAGGTTGCAGACTTAATGTCCCTTTACCCCTAAAATACTTCAAGGAATTTCCTTACGTAACCACAGTTTAGTCAAGTCTTCAGATGACTTCAGGCCCAGATGACATCTAAGTGCAACCACATGAAAGACCCCAAGGTAGAACTGCCAACTTAAGTCTTTCCTAAATTACTGACCCAGGAAATCATGAGCAAAATGAAATATATTATTTTTGCCTCAGCTGCTAAGTTTTGGGGATAACTTATTACACAGCAATATAACCATGACACTTACCATGTGACCTGCATTTCTAAACAGAGGAATATTTGTCCTCTGATTTTACCGTTTCTACCTTATGCTGATCTAATGTGCTGATACAATCATTCTTTAGTTCTTAATTTCAGCCTTGATGTTTTACAGATCGAGAATTTTTATTTGTGTTTTGTTTTCATTTCTCTGCCAAGATACACATCTTGTCAATTAATTCCATGAGCACTTTAATCATGGCTATTTAAATTCTCTGTAAGGTAACTAATAGCTGAATAACCTGGAAGATTCTTTCTAATGTTTCCTTTTCCCTCTTTGTTTTCAATGAGATCTCTTTTATATAAGTATTTTTTAATGACAAACATTGTAGATGAAAAATGGTAGAATTCCTTTGGAAAGGCTTTTATTTTGCTTCTTCTATTTAGGGATAGATTTAGGGATAGAACACCTTATTTATCTCATTCTTAGTGCAGTGCTTGGCTTAAAACAAAAATTGTGGCATTATCAGAAGCAGAACTCTCCATAGAGAGGTGAACTCTAAATTTACGATAACTTTACTATGTTACAGCTTTCATTGTAGACTCCATCACTAGGTCATTATTTAGCTTAATTCAGTTCCTGTTCTTCAAACCTACTAACCCTTTGATCATTGCTGTTTCTGCAGGAAACCAGACCCAGGTGCTGCCCCAGTGCAATGACTCACTGTCTGAACCTGCAGGCTCTGCAGCCTCCGAGGAGAGCGCCCCCAACTGCTCAGGTTAGGGGTCCCAGAGAACCCGAGGGCCCTTCTCACTCCCTGTGTCAATGCCCCATTGTCCCATTTCTCTCTCCTCAGACAGCAGACAGCTCCGCCTGGTGGACGGGGGCGGTCACTGCGCCGGGAGAGTGGAGATCCTTCAGCAGGGCTCCTGGGGCACCATCTGTGATGATGGCTGGGACCTGGACGATGCCCACGTGGTGTGCAGGCAGCTGGGTTGTGGAGAAGCTGTCAATGCCACGGTGTCTGCTCACTTCGGGGCGGGATCAGGGCCCATCTGGCTGGACGACCTGAAATGTACAGGAAAGGAGTCCCACGTGTGGAGGTGCCCTTCCCTGGGCTGGGGGCAGCACGACTGCAGGCACAAGCAGGACGCGGGGGTCACCTGCTCAGGTCTGTGCTGCACATTTTCCACAGACTGGGGGAGGGGGTGGGGGCATGGAGGACGGGGTTCTGAGCCCTGAGGGAGAGTTGCTGAAAGGGCCAGAGAAGGAAGCTTCCTCTCATGGAGCCTGTCTTTCCAGCAGACTTGAAGATTAGGTGCTTTCACTTCCTTCTGCAGCAGCTGAGGTTCTGGCCCTTTCTTCTCAGCAATACCTCCTGGCAGAGCCATTTCTTACAGTCTCCACTTGAAAGCTGGGCTCTCTCTTCAGTTATGTATGGTGCAAAAATCTTAAACCCATGATACTAGTTTCTCTTTGCTTCTGCAACAAATTACCACGTAGTTAATGGTTTAAAACAACATGTTTATTGCCTCACAGTTCTGTAGGTTCAGGGTCCACCAGGGATCTCACTGGGCTGGAATCAAGGTTTCAGCAGGGCCACACCACTTCTGAGGCTCTGGGAAGAGTCCGTTTCTTGTCTCTTCAAGCTTCTGGAAACTGCCTGCCTTCCTTGGCTCATAGCCGCCTTCATTCACCATCAGACCAGCAGTGCTGCTTGTCTCTAACCATTATCCACAGTCACATCTCCCTCTAGCTAGAGCCAGGAAGGTTATTCCACTTTTAAGGATAGTGGGTCTAAGGATGTGATTAGCCTGGGCTCTCGTGGTCAATCTCACCATCCCAAAGTCCTTAGATTAATCATATATTTAAAGTGACTTTTGCCAGGTAAGGTAACATATTCACAGGTTCCAGGGATTGGGATGTGGACATTTGCAGGTCCATTATTCTGCCTACCTCCAATGTCCACATCACATCCCTTTCACACACTCTTTTAGAGGTTTCTTCGGGAAGCAGGATTCAGCTCCTCTTTCCTGCAAAATGCCCACCCAGGTTGGTCTTCCTCTCAGTTTATACCCATTGCATCACTATGGTAGGAATAGAAAGACTGTTACTAATGGACAAAGTCATGTAAAAGTGAGACTTATTTCAGTCTTGTCACCTAGTATGTGTCTCATTAACAGAGTCAGGGATGAGTGTTCACAATTTCTGGGAGAGAGGGAAACCTAGACCACTGAGTGGAGTGCTCACTGTGTCCTGTTTCCTTCCTTTCAATTTCAGAGTTCCTGGCCCTCAGGGTGGTGAGCGAGGACCAGGAGTGTGCTGGGTGGCTGGAAGTTTTCTACAACGGGACCTGGGGCAGTGTCTGCCACAACCCCATGGAAGAAATCACCTTGTCCATCATCTGCAGACAACTTGGCTGTGGGAACAGTGGAACCCTCAACTCTTCTGTTGCTCTTAGGGAAGGTTCTAGACCCCGGTGGGTAGATGGAATCCAGTGCCGGAAAACTGATACCTCTCTCTGGCAGTGTCCTTCTCACCCTTGGAATTACAGTTCATGCTCTCCACAGGATGAAGCCTATATCTCCTGTGCAGGTGACTTACTGTTTGTTTCTGTGTCTGTCCTAACCTTGTAGAATGTTAGTAGTGAGATTTTATGTTTTCAAATCTAAGTGAAAAGTTTAAGTTGGGTCTACAAATGAAGTTTGGAAGGAGCTGATTTAATCCACATGTTCCAGACTTGTTTTTAAAAATTTTTAATTGACATATTATACACATAACATTATATTAGTTTCAGGTGTACAACATAATGTTTACATATTTGTACATATTGGGACATGATCATCACTATAAGTCTAGTAATATCCATCAGCATATATAGTTACAATTTTTTCTTATAATGAGAACTTTTAAGATGTATTTTCTTATCAACTTTCAAACGCATGATACAGTATTAACTGTAGTCACCATAGTGTACATTACATCCTCATGACATTCATTTTAGAACTGGAGGTTTGTAACTTTTGACTACCTTCACCTATTTTGCTCATACCAACCCACCTCTAACAACCACCAAACTGTTTTCTGCATCTCTGAACTCATTTTTTTGTATTTGTTTTAAGAATCCACATATAAATGAGATCACATGGTATTTTTCTTTCTCTGTCTGATTTACCTCATTTAGCATAATGCCCTTAATGTCCATTCATGTTGTTGAAAATGGCAAGATTTTCTTCTTTTTTGTAGTTGGATATATATACATATCGCACTTTTTTATCCATTCATCTGTCATTGAAAACTTACGTTGTTTGTCTATTGTAAATAATGCTGCAGTGAACATCGGGTTGCACATATCTTTTCAAGAAAGTGTTTTCATTTCCTTCAGATAAATACCCAAAGGAGAAATTGCTAAATCATACAGCAGTTCTATTTTTAATTTTTGAGGACCTTCAGTACTGTTTTCCATAGGGGCTGCATCAACATACCTCCCCCTCAACTGTGCACAAGCTTTCCCTTCACTCCACATTCTCACCAACTCTTGTTATTTCTTGTCTTTTTGATAAAAGCAATTCTGTGAGGTGATATTTCATTGTGAGTTTGTTTTGCATTTTCCTGATGATTAATAATGTTGCACACTTTTCCATGTACCTGTTGGCCAACTGTATGTTTTCTTTGACAAAAATGTCTAATCAGGTCGTTTGCCCATTTTAAAATCAGCTTGTTTGGTTTTTGCTATTGAGTTGTATGAGTTCTTTAAGTATTTTGGATATTAACCCTTATCAAAAATATAATTTGCAAATATTTCCTCTAATTCCATAGATTGCCTTTTCATTTTGTTGATGGTTTCCTTTGTGCAGAAGTTTTTAAGTTTTATATAGTCCCACTTGGTTATTTTTGCTTTTGTTACTTTTGCATCAAATCCAAAAAGTCATCCCGAAGACTGATGTCAAGGACCTTTTTTTCCTATTTTTTCTTCTAGGGTTTTTATGGCTTCAGGACTTATGATCAAGTCTTCAACTTATTTTGAGTTAATTTTTGTGAATGGTGTAAGATAGTGGTCCAGTTTCATTCTTTTGCACGTAGCTGTGCAGTTTTCCCAACACCATTTATTGAAGAGACTGTCCTTTCCCCATTGTATATTCTTGGCTCCATTGTCAAAAGTTAATTGACCATATATACTTGGGTTTATTTCAGGGTTCTCTATTCTGTTCCATTGATCTCTGTATCCATTTTCATACCAATACCATACTGTTTTGATTAATGTAGCTTTGTAATATAGTTTTAAATCAGGAAGCATGACACTGCCAGCATTGTTCTTGTTTCTCAAGATTGCTTTGGCTATTTGGGGTCTTTTGTGTTTCCATACAAATTTTAGGATTGTTTGTTCCATATCTCTGAAAATTTCCATTGGAATTTTGATAAGGATTGCAGTGAATCTGTAGATTGCATTGTGTAGTAGTAGCATTTTAACACCATTAGGTCTTCCAATCCATGAGCACAAAATATCTTTCCATTTATTTGTGTCTTCTTCAATATCTTTCATCAGTGTCATAGTTTTCAGTGTATGGGACTTTCACCTCCTTGGTTCAATTTATTTCTAAGTATGTTATTGTTTTCGATACAATTGCCTACATGTCATACTGAATAATAGATAAGAGTAGCTTAAAATCTATTTAATAATTTTTCATTAAAATTATGTAAGTGAAACTGAATATAAATTAATTCTGTGCTTATGGACTAATTATTTTTATATGCACTATTTATTATCACAAGCCATTGCTATTAAATTATATTTGCTTTATTGTTTTGCTGATTAGCATAGATTTAAAGGAATTCTATTCCACTGAATTTTATTCATCTACTCATTTATTCAATAAATATTTGTCAAGTCCCTATCATGGTATTTAGAAAAGGTTATCCATACATTCTTGTTGAATGAGTGCATACAATGTTCAGGTACTGCCCTAATAGCAGAAAAGCAGGGTGAATAGGATGTGCAAGGTCCTTCCTCTAGTGGAACTTTCATTCACGGGTGTGTGTGTGTGTGTGTGTTTGTGTGTACATACATAGATGTCTGTGTTTATATTTGTAGGATGTGGGGAGTGATAAAGAAGTAAGTATTTTAAGTTATTTCAGATATCTTTAAGATATCTTTATGATATCTTTCATTACCATTTTTATTTTTTCTCTAGAATGTTTTAAATTTTCCTATTTATAGGAACTCTCTATAAACTAACATCATTTACTGTTTTACTTACATGTTTTTGTAAATATTTCCTCCCATTTTTTGCATATGTTTTTAGGATTATGTATGTGTGAGGGGGTTATGTGATTAAATCTACAATGCTTTACTTTTATGATTTCTGCCTTTATGCAATGTTTCAAATGCCATTCTGCTTCTCAAAATAACTTTTAATCATTTTATTTTCTGCAAATAATTTTACAATTCCACTAAATAATATTTAAAACCTTGTTGTATTATCTGAGTCTATTTTACTGTGTGTGATGGTGTAATATCACCAGATAAGAATTACACTTTAGATATGTAAGATACCTTAGTTCCATCACAAGATAAAAATGCATTGTTTCATGTTTTCATGGATATGACATCAAAAGAACAGGCAAAAATAGACAAGTGGGAATATATAAAACTGAAAAGCTTCTGCACAGCAAAGGAAACAACAATACAGTGAAAAGGCAATTTACAGCAAACCATATAAGGGGTTAATTTCCAAAATATATAAGGAACTCCTATAATTCAAGAGCAAAACAAAAACAACAACAACAAAAATCCCTAATAACATGATTAAAAAATTGGCCAAGGACTTGAATAGACATTTCTCCGAAGAAGACATACAAATAGCCAACAGTTATATGAAAAGGTGCTTGACATCGCTAATCATCAGGGAAATGTAAGTCAAAACCACAAGAAATATCACCTCACACCTGTCAGATGGCTATGATTTAAAAAAAAAAAAAGACAAGTGTTGGCAAGGTTGGGTAGAGATTGAAACTTTTCTGAGTATTGATCCACATTAAATGTGTAAATTGTATTTCAATAAAATGACCAAAACTCTGTATGATTTATAATGATGTCCCTTTTCATTCCTGGTATTATTAACTTCATTTTCTCTCTGCTCTTGATTAGCATTGCCTGGTGTTTATCAATTTTCAAAGAGCCACGTTTGAAAGGTTTTCCTTTATTTTCTCCATCTTACGCTTACCTTCTTTTTCATTAATTTTTTTTTAAGTTTTTGTTTTTGTTTTTGTTTTTTTTGGCACACGGGCTTAGTTGCTCCGTGGCATGTGGGATCTTCCTGGAGCTGGGATCGAACCTGTGACCTCTGCATTGGCAGGCAGATTCTTAACCACTGTGCCACCTAGGAAGCCCCTTTCATTAATTTTTGTTCTTTTCTTTATTAACCCCAACGTTCTATGTCCTTCAGTCTTTATTTTCTCATCTCCTGGTTTCTTAAATGGAAGCTTACATTTTTTTTCATTTTCAGTCTTCCTTCTTTTCTAAATCTAGGGTATAAATTTCCCTTAGGCACTACTTTAGTGGCTTCAGAAGAATTTAGTTACACCATACCTTTATTATTGTTATTTCTCAATATTTTCTAATTTTTAAATTTATTCCCAGACCCAGGTATTTTTTAGTCAGGGTGTTGCTTAATTTCCCCAAATAGGGATTGCTAAGTATATTTTCTTATTAATTCTTAACTTCACTGTGGTCAGAGTAAATACTCTGTATGAATTCAGTTATCTCAAAGTTTTTGTCCTATCATATGGTCATTTTGATAAATGTTCCTAGTGCATTTACAACAATGTGAACTCTTTCATTGTCGGGTGCATTGTTCTATACATGTGTTGATTGCATTGTTTTACGTCTACTATATTCTTCTTTCTTTTTTGTATGCGTGGTCTGCATGCTATGGAAAAGATATGTTAAAGTTCCCCTATTTTGATTGTGATTTTGTCTATTTCTTCTTTTCATTCTGCCAAGTATTGTTCTATATTTCAAAGATGTCAAAGTTTTGACATCTTTCTTGGATTGTGATATTTATAATATCTTTATTAAGGACTTATCCCATTATAATAATGCAAATACCCTCTTTAATTCAATTAGCACATGTTGCCTTAAAGTCTACTTTCTGTGACATTGATATAGCTATTCCAGTTTTCTTACCGTTAGTATTCACATAGTATATACATTTTCCCCATCATTTTACTTTCAACCTTTCTTTGCCCTCCTATATAAGATAAGTAGCTTGCAGGTAGCATTTACATGAATTTTATTATCTTATCTAGACTGGCTTTAATTTGAAGTATCTAATGCATCTATTATCAGTAAATGCAATTACTGATATTGTTGGGTTAGTATCTACCATTTGCTTTTAATTGACTCACCTGCTTTATGTTCTTTTTTTCTCTCCTTTTTTCCCTTTTTCTGTATTAAACAAATCTCTTATTCCAGATTTTCCTTATTTCCTTTGATTTTAAGCAGCTTTACTAGGATGTGGGGGTTTTCATACCCTTCCATCCATTTAAAAAATTCTCCATTATTATATCTTCAAATATTCTGCTCAGTCTCTCTGTCTCTGTTTCTCTCCTCCTCCTCCTCCTCCTTCTTATCTCTCATTTCTAGGACTCCTCTAAGTCACTAATTTTGTATTGAGTTCTATGTAAAATTCTTTTAAATCTATTCATTCAATTCTTAATTCTAGACATTTTATTTTTAGTTGGCACCTGTTCCTTTGATTTTTATAGTTACAATTATTTGTTAAATTTGTTCATCTTTCCACCTGTTTATTGTCTTTTTTCCTAAATACATTGATCATAGTTAAAATTCTTATCTGCTAACTCCAACATCTCTATCATGTGTGTCTCTGTCTTCTCTTATCTTCTTTTTTTCCCTTTGTTAATTTGTCATGTCATTCCCATCTCTTCATATGCCATGTAATCTTTTATTGAATGCTAGAGATTGTGTATGAAAAAATAAGATGCTCCAGATATATTTTCTAACACCTGAAAGGATTCATATTCTGTTTTGTTAAGCAGGTAGTAGAAGGGATGCAGATCACTCAAATATCTAAATATTGCTTAGAAATGAGCTGTAACAAGTCTGGGTTACAGTCTTGTAAGTCTACTCCTGATTTTTCTGTCCCTATGGCCAGAGTTTTTAGAGATTTCAGTTGAGAGCCTGGATGTTTTGGTAGCTCAGTACCCAAGAGAATGAGGGAATAGCCACTCTGCTTTCCAAGATTTTTGACATAGTTCTTTGACCTCCTGCCCTTCACAGCTTGTATACTGGGCAGATATTTGAGGAGAAACCTGCTATGGGAGAGTGGCTCTCAAGGCTCCAAACTGTCACTCCAGCACCAGGTAACCCCGAAATTATGCTGGCTTCTCTGTCCCAGCAGGAGTCCTCTGCTTGCCTGAGCCCAGATCCTGAGCCGTTGACCTATACACCAATTTGGGAAAGTCCCACAGAGAAAAAGAACCTGCAGATCCTTGGCTAACATTGAAATGATCTCCACTCTTTAAAATTGTAGCATATTTAGTCCATGTTGTGTCCACAAATATCTAATACATTTACTTTTTTTTTTTTTTTTAACATTTTCTGGCTTTTAAAGTTGTATCTGGCAAGACCACTGGTCTGCTGTGAACTCCTCCATTCTTCATGGAAGTAGAAGATTTTAGGTTTTCTTCTCTACTTCATCATTACTTAAAATGCAACACTAATAGACATTATTTAACCTTTCTTGACATCACTGTTTATGCATAAAAGGAGAGAATAATACAGTGTGTCTGTCAATATTGTTTGTTTGGATGCTTTTAGAGCAGGAATATAGCCTATTTCTGCTCTGTGGTAAAGTTAGAAATTCATTTTCCCCTTAAAGAACAAGTAACCTCAAATGTTGAAAATAGTGATTCCTGACATGAAGTCCAAGGAAAGATTATATTTATTTGGGAGAAGATGCAACATTCTCTGATTCCCAGTGGAATCTGGCCAATATCAATATCATCTGCCATCATTTCTCATGCAAGGTTGTCCAGTCTGCTCAAAGAGATTACATTTTTTTGAAACTAAGTATCCAGATCTGGAGTCTGAAGCCTAGAATACATGAAATATGCTGGGGTAAACCATGGCATCTCACAGGTCATTTGCTTTTCAGTCCTGAGTGACGATACAAAGGAGAACTTCTAAATGGTAGAGGATTCATGGCTGCTCCCTGAGGCTTCTGATGAGGCCAGTTCCTGACTCCACTCCCTTTGATCTAATCTGTTTAACTCTTAGGTCAACGGCAGCAAAGTGTGTGTGGTTTATAAGGAATCCATCCAGCTGCCAGCCCATTCCTGTGACTCTGATCTCCTTTAACTGGTCAGGGTAAAGAGACTAACATTTCCTATGTGTCTTTCTCAGATGCTATGCAGAACTCTACAAGTCAGAAGGGTAACTTTGATATGACCTGGGTAACACTTTCTGTCTCAGACTATTCACTAGAGTAGTATTTCCTGTTTTTGCCCATTTTTAACCTTTTGTTTTCTTATCACTGCTATAAAAAAACCAGACCCAGGTGGTGCCCCAGTGCGACGACTCACTGTCTGAACCAATCTGCAGCCTCAGAAGAGAGCGCCGCCTATTGCTCAGGTGAGGGTCCTACAGGACCCGAGGACCCTTCTCATTCCCTGTGTCAATGCCCCATTGTCCCATTTCTCTCTCCTCAGACAGCGGACAGCTCCGCCTGGTGGACGGGGGCGGTCGCTGCGCCGGGAGAGTGGAGATCCTTCACCAGGGCTCCTGGGGCACCATCTGTGGTGACGGCTGGGACCTGGACGATGCCCACGTGGTGTGCAGGCAGCTGGGCTGTGGAGAAGCCCTCAATGCCACGGGGTCTGCTCACTTCGGGGCGGGATCAGGGCCCATCTGGCTGGATGAATTGAATTGCGGAGGAAAGGAGTCCCACGTGTGGGGGTGCCCTTCCCGGGGCTGGGGACAGCACGACTGCCAGCATGTCGAGGATGCAGGAGTCATCTGCTCAGGTACGGTCAGTGCATTGTCTAGTGGCTGAGAGAATGGAAAGTTCCAAGAAAGCTGGTGTCTGATCACTGGGGCAATAGGAGAAGGATGGGCTAGAGAGGTCAGAGACATCTACATATCCTCCCTGAGTGCATACACCATCTGTGAGTGATGGGCTTCATTTACTTTCCTCTTGTAAGTCTCTGCTCTTTCTTCTCTAGTGATCTTACCTGACATAGTTTAATTTATTATCCCAATTAAAATCTATCTCCATAAGTTTTTTTATAAATCATTTTTTGGAACAGTGGAATATTTGCAGGTCACCACACACACACTCCTTTGCATAGTGAGACTAAGGGAAGGAGGGAGAAAACTGAGGATGTGCCTTCCTTGGTGGAGTTGTTTCTGTACGTATAGTGTGAGACATTGTTCTACACTAGGTTAGTAGAAGTGGTGGTCTAGAGGATATCATTAAACAAATCAGAGAGGAATTTATAGATTTGTGCCAAATTGCAAATCTCCTTTGAGAATTTAGATGTAAATATTCATACCTCTTTGGCTGGTATGACCAGAGAACTGTGGATGAAGTCCTCTGAGTCATAGGTTCTCCTTCCTTCGTTACTAGCAAAGATTCTCTGTTCATTTTTTCTCTTAAAACATCTGTATAGGGGCTTCCCCGGTGGTGCAGTGGTTAAGAATCCACCTGCCAATGCAGGGGATAGCCCCGGTCCGGGAAGATCCCACAGGCTGCTGAGTGACTAAGCCCATGCGCCACAACTATTGAGCCCACGTGCCACAACTACTGAGGTCCACGTGCCTAGAGCCTGTGCTCCCCAACAAGAGATGCCAACAGCAATGAGAAGACCACACACTGCATGAAGAGTAGCCCCTGCTCACTGCAACTAGAGAAAGTCTGCGGGCAGCAACAAAGACCCAACACAGCCAACAAACAAACAAACAAACAAACAAACGTGTATAAACCAAAACTTTGAAGGAACACTTACCCATGCACTGACAAGTCAATGGTGGAGGCAATAAAATATGAATTTCTGTTTTATAGTAAGAGATTATATAGTTTACACTTGATGACTTCAGTTTCATAAGAGAATTGCATTTGGGGGTTTGATAGGAATAGGAGTAAGGGGACAAACGTAATTTTTAAAGAAGATGGAAGAGAGTCATAGTAGCTGGGAGGGAGGGAAAGGGTGATGGGAGCTGACAAAGGTGCATGTGGGGTTCTCTGAGCAGTACTGAGGGTCCGGGTGTGGTGTGGAGGATGCTGTGTGTGCCTGAGGATGCAGGGTGTCTCTACAGCAAGAGACCAGACAAAGATATATCTTTATTATATTTAATACCTTTATCCACTCACATCAGCCTTCTATTTCATAAATTTTCTTGCAATCTGCACACACATATATTTTTCTATGTAAATTTTAAAATCATGTAGAAAATAAAAAAGAAATAATTATCTTAGAAGACTCTTTCCTAATATGTATAAGACTTTATTGATTATTCAACATATATCTGAGTATTTAACATATATCAGGGTACATAAAGCAGCAAACAAGAAATATTTCTTTCTTGTTCTTTCTAAATTTGTAATCTCATGGGATTCGTATAGAAACTAACAACCTGTTAAGCAAAAATGCTTTAATTAAAATGTGTAGCTTATGACCAAACTCCCAACCAGACCAGACTGGGGTCCTAACTTGGGCCTCTCTGGGGAGATGGAAATGGATAAATAATAATAGGCAAGCAGGTTATCCTCTCGCCATTCTTTCTTTTTTTTTAAAATTAATTAATTTATTGGCTGTGTGGGGTCTTCTTTCTTTAGTTGCGGTGAGTGGGGGCTACTCTTCATTGTGGTGAGCAGACTCCTCATTGCTGTGGCTTCTCTTGCTGTGGATCACAGGCTCTAGGCACGTGGGCTTCAGTAGTTGAAGCACATGGGCTCAATAGTTGTGCGTGGGCTTCAGTAGTTGCAACACGTGGGCTCAATAGTTGTGGCTCACGGGCTCGAAAGCACAGGCTCAATAGTTGTGGTGCATGGGCTTAGTTGCTCTGCAGCATGTGGGATCTTCCTGGAGCAGGGATTGAACCTGTGTCCCCTGCATTGGCAGGCGGATTCTCAACCACTGTGCCACCTAGGAAGCCCTCAGCATTCATTCTCGTACAAGTGGTCAAGCTAATCCTTCAATACTTTAACTTCTGTGGTGTCTTTCCTTCTCTCTCCTGCTCTCTGTAGTAGATTTTTATTCCGTTAAAACATTCTTTCTGAACCTCCATAACATTTGTTTCAAAGTTCACATACTTACGCAATCAGAGTTCTTTACCAGAAAGAATTCCACCATGTACGTAGTAATCATGAGCAGATTCAGAAACCAGGCAAGTGTATTAAAAAATTTGCTCTTTATGATGTGAGGTTTTATTTTTTTCATTGGATTACCTATTCTCCATCCAAAATATGATCCCTAAAGGACCAAGTCATGATTATGAATATGAATCTTTTCTTTGGTCTCTTTCAGTTTCATACTCCATCGCTTCTCGGCCTTTTGGCTAAGATCAAGTGCAGTTTCATATTCCACTCACTCCCAATTTAACCTACCACACACCCCACTCGCACTCCACGTCCACAGAAGTTCTTCCCTTTTAGAGTCTCCTTTCTATCCATTTGTAGCTCTTAAGACTGTTTTTTGTTGTCTGCAGTGGGAGAAACGGGAAAGGGTAGCAGAGTTAGGTGGCGGATGGGAGGAGCATAGGGGATACAATGTGTTAAAAACTTGTTGGACAAATATTTTCCCAAATCTTTCTATTTTTCATCCACATTGAGGCTTTTGTGATTTGCAAGTCTCTAAATTTTACATGGCTGTTTGTGCTCTGCTCTCTTCCTCTCACTCTCCTTTTTTACAGCATATTGACTATTTCTCATGAATACGAATAGGAAAGAAATGGGCAGTTAGCATACAGATAGGATTAAAATACATTAAATTACCATCACTGCTTAGAATTTGCTAAAATTCCCATATCTTGGAAGAAAAACCCCTAGTATGAAGTAATCAACAAACTCAGCTCTTTTGCATAATCCCTCTGAGAACTCACTCTCGCCCAGGTTCATTGATAAATCCTAGGCTTTCAAGAAAGATGGCTGGGACCAGTCCCTTCTTCTCCTATGACTCTGAGCTTTCTTAATATCCAAACTCATCTGTGGAAAACTTCTTTTCACAATCCAGACGCCTAAGAATTTTTCATCATCAAAAATTATGAGAAATATATGTGAAATCATAAAAGTAGACATGTTATAATATCTAGATGTCTTCCCTTGAGCCGTAAGTCTGTGGGCAGTTTGGTGTGCACCCACAGATCCAGCTCTCATGACTTTCCCTATTCTCAGCGACTTGAGTATTGGCTCCTGAGAGAAAACTGGCCAGAATTCTAATCCCAGAAATCTCAGGATGGCCTTCTAACCTTGTCTGCCTCTTAGGCCTCTAACCTTTTGAATCCCATGGATCTTTTTCACTCTGGGTTAGTTCAGCTCTGCACCCAAGTTTGATGCCCACTACTGTACAGTTTTCTTGGGCCCTGTAGTTTCTAGGCCCCTGGATGAGGAATTCACATTCCTAACCAACCTCAAAACACACATTCTTGGAAATCAGCTGTTCCAAACTGACCCTGGAAATCCTTCTGGACCTCTCTTCAGAAACTTGCTCCTGAAAATGCAATTCTGACAATAACTGTCAGATTCTCTCTCCATGCACCACTCCTGGAATATAAAAGCTTTCACACCATTGCTTGTGACACGTTGTTTCCAACTGCCAAGCCGGGATCCTGAACACTCACTGGTTTTCTTGTTGTTGTTGTTGTTTTTCTCTTAGGGTTTGTGCATCTAGCTGAGGGGGATGGACCCTGCTCAGGGCGAGTAGAAGTGCGTTCTGGAAAAGGCTGGACCCCGGTGCCTGATGGGAACTTTACACTCCCCACTGCCCAGGTCATCTGTGCAGAGCTGGGATGTGGCAAGGCTGTGTCTGTCCTGGGACATGTGCCCTTCAGAGAGTCAGGGGGCTGGGTGTGGGCTGAAGAGTTCAGGTGCAATGGGGAGGAGCCTGAGCTCTGGTCCTGCCCCAGAGTGCCCTGTCCGGGGGGCACTTGTCACCACAGTGGAGCTGCTCACCTTGTCTGTTCAGGTGAGATGCAGACCAGGACTCTAACCTCCTTGCTTACCCTGTTCATGTGAGAAAACCATAAGATTTTGCTGAAATCCTGTCTTCTTCAGTGTATGCAGAAGTCCGGCTCATGAAAAACGGCACCTCTCAGTGTGAGGGGCAAGTGGAGGTGAATATTTCTGGACAATGGAGAGCGCTCTGTGCCTCCCACTGGAGTTTGGCCAATGCCAATGTTGTCTGTCATCAGCTTGGCTGTGGAGTCGCTATGTCCACCCCAAAAGGAGCACACTTTGTGGAAGGAAGTGATAAGATCTCAAAAGCCCGATTTCACTGCTCGGGGGCTGAGTCCTCCTTGTGGAGTTGCCCTGTGACTGCCCTGGGTGTTCCTGACTGCAGCCATGGAAACACAGCCTCTGTGATCTGCTCAGGTACTAGAGAGGGATGCTCCTTGAATGAAATGTCCCTAAGACAGAGTGTGTTTGAAAACTGGCTTCAAATCTAAGATATTTCATGGTGAAATATGGTTCTTCTCACTGTTCATTCATTTTTCAGGTCAGGGCAAGAAATGTTAAGGGGAACAATATGTTTTTAAGAAACATTATTATTTACATATAATGATAGAAAACAATGTATAAGTAATACGTCTATACTTCACTCATGTACCCCAACCGAGATCAACAGAGAGAACATTATCAGCACAACAACAGTCATTGTTGCCTTCCCATAGCTATGCCCTCCCTCTTCACCAAGCAAAAACCGCTTACCTAACTTCTATGACCATAGAATATTTTATCAGCTTTTGAACTTTATATAAAATCATGCAGTATGTTTTCTTTTGTGTCTAACTTCTTCGACTCAACATTATATTTGGGATTTACCCATGATATTGTTTATAGCAGCACTTTATTCATTTTTGTTACTGCAGAGTATTCCTTTGAATGATCACGTGACCACATATTGATCCATTCGACAGTAGATGGTAGAGATTTGTTTCCAGTTCTTGACTATTACAAATATGGTGCTCCAAATTACCATGACAATGACTTTGGGTGCAAATTAATGTTATTTATTTTGTGCGTTTAACCCTTGGTCTTTTATTTTCATTTTCTTAATGATATGGTGTCCTTTAATGAACCACATTCTTTTTTTTTTTTTTTAGCTCTTTATTGGAGTATAATTGCTTTACACTGTTTGCTAGTTTCTGCTGTACAACATAGTGAATCGGCTGTATTTATGTATATATTCCCATATCGGCTTCCTCCCATGACTCCTTCCCACCCTCCCTATCCCACCCCTCTAAGTCATTGCCAATCATCGAGTTGACCTCCCTGTGTTATGCAGCAGCCTCCCACTAGCTGTTTTACATTTGGTAGTGTATCTATGTCAATGCTAATCTTTCACTTTGTCCCAGATTCCCCTTCGCCCCACCCCCTGCCGTGTCCTCAAGTCCATTCTCTACATCTGCATCTTTATTCTTGCCCTGCCACTGGGTTCATCAGTACCATTTTTTTCGATTCCATATATATGCGTTAACATATGGTATTTGTTTTTCTCTTTCTGTCTTACTTCACTCTGTATGACAGACTCTAGGTCTATCCACCTCACTACAAATAACTCAATTTCATTCCTTTTTATGGCTGAGTAATATCCCATTGTATACATGTGCCACATCTTCTTTATCTATTCATCTGTTGATGGACATTTAGGTTGCTTCCATGTTCTGGCTATTGTAAATAACGCTGCAGTGAATATTGTGGTACATGTATCTTTTTGAATTATGGTTTTCTCCAGGTATATGCCCAGGAGTGGGATTGCTGGGTCATATGGTAGTTCTATTTTTAGTTTTTTACGGAACCTCCAAACTGTTTCCCATAGTGGCTGTACCAAGTTACATTCCCACAAACAGTGCTGGGGGGCTCCTTTTTCTCTACACCCTCTCCAGCATTTATTGTTTCTAGATTTTTGGATGATGGCCATTCTGACCAATGTGAGGTGACACCTCATTGTGGCTTTGACTTGCTTTCCTCTAATGATTAGTGATGTTGAGCATCTTTTCATGTGTTTGTTAGCCATCTGCATGTCCTCTTTGGAAAAATATCTATTTAGGTCTTCTGCCCATTTTTGGATTGGGTTGTTTGCTTTTTTGATGTTGAGCTGCATGAGCTGCTTGTATATTTTGGAGGTTAATCCTTTGTCCATTGCTTCACTGTCAAATATTTTCTCCCATTCTGAGGGTTGTCTTCTTGTCTTGTTTATGGTTTCTTTTTCTGTGCAAAAGCTTTTAAGTTTCATTAGGTCCCATTTGTTTATTTTTGATTTTTTTCCATTATTCTAGGTGGTGGGTCAAAAAGGATCTTGCTTTGATTTATGTCATAGAGTGTTCTGCCTATGTTTTCCTCTAGGAGTTTTATAGTGTCTGGCCTTATATTTAGGTCTTTAATCCATTTGGAGTTGATTTTTGTGTATGGTGTTAGGAAGTGTTCTAATTTCATTCTTTGACATGTAGCTGTCCACTTTTCTCAGCATCACTTATTGAAGAGGCTGTCTCTTTTCCATTGTGTATTCTTGCCTCCTTTGTCAAGATAAGGTGCCCATATGTGTGTGGGTTTATCTCTGAGCTTTCTATTCTGTTCCATTGATCTATATGTCTGTTTTTGTGCCAGTACCATACTGTCTTGATCACTGTAGCCTTGTAGTATAGTCTGAAGTCAGGGAGCCTGATTCCACCAACTCTGTCTTTCCTTCTCAAGATTGCTTTGGCTATTTGGAGTCTTTTGCATTTCCACACAAATCGTAAAATTTCTTGTTCTAGTTCTGTGAAAAAAGCCATTGGTAATTTGATAGCAATTGCATTGAATCTGTAGATTGCTTTGGGTAGTATAGTCATTTTCAAAATGTTGATTCTTCCAATCTAAGAACATGGTATGTGCCTCCATCTGTTTGTATCCTCTTTGATTTCTTTCATCAGTGTCTTATACTTTTATGTATACAGGTCTTTTGCCACCTTAGGCAGGTTTATTCTTTTGTTGCAGTGGTAAATGGGAGTGTTTCCTTATTTTCTCTTTCTGATCTTTTGTTACCAGTGTATAGGATTGAAATTTTCTTTGCATTAATTGTGTATCCTGCTACTTCACTAAATTCATTGATTAGTGCTAGCAGTTTTCTGGTAGCATTTTTAGGGTTTTCTATGTATAATATCATGTCATCTGCAAAGAGTGACAATTTACTTCTTTTTCAATTTGGATTCCTTTTATTTCATTTTCTTCTCTGATTGCTGTGGTTAAAACGTCCAAAACTATGTTGGATAATTGTGGTGAGATTGGGCACCCTTGTCTTGGTCCTGTTCTTAAAGGGAATGCTTTTAGTTTTTCACCATTTAGAATGGTGTTGGCTGTTGGTTTGTCATATATGGCTTTTGTTATGTTGAGGTAATTTCTTTCTATGCCCACTTTCTGGAGAGTTTTTTTTTTTTTAATCATAAATCGATGTTGAATTTTGTCAAAAGCTTTTTCTGCATCTATTGAGATTATCATATGGTTTTTGTCCTTCAGTTTGTTAATATGCTGTATCACATTGATTGATTTGCATATATTGAAGAATCCTTGCATTCAAGGGATAAACCCCACTTGATCATGGTGTATGATCTTTTTAATGTGCTGTTGGTTTCTGTTTGCTAGTATTTTGTTGAGGACTGTTGCATCTATATTCATCAATGATATTGGCCTGTAATTTTCTTTTTTTGTGACATCTTTGTCTGGTTTTGGTATCATGGTGATGGTGGCCTCATAGAATGAGTTTGGGAGTGTTCCTCCTTCTGGTGTTTTTGGAAGAGTTTGAGAAGGATAGGTGTTAGCTCTTCTCTAAATGTTTGATAGAATTTGCCTGTGAATCCATCTGGCCCTGGGCTTTTATTTGTTGGGAGATTTTTAATCACAGTCTCAATTTCAGTGCTTGTGATTGATCTGTTCATATTTTCTATTTCTTCCTGGTTCAGTCTTGGAAGATTGCACTTTTCTAAGAATTTTCCATCCCTTCCAGGTTATCTAATTTATTGACACATATTTGCTTGTAGTAGTCTCTCATGATCTTTTATTTCTGTGGTGTCAGTTGTTACTTCTCCTTTTTCATTTCTAATTCTGTTGATTTGTGTCTTCTCCATTTTTTTCCTGATAAGTCTGGCTAATGGTTTATCAATTTTGTTTATCTTTTCAAAGGAGTAGCTTCTGGTTTTATTGATCTTTGCTATTGTTTCCTACTTTTCTTTTTCATTTATTTCTGATCTGATCTTTATGATTTCTTTCCTTCTGCTAAGTCTGTTTTTTTTTCTTTCTCTAATTGTTTTAGGTGTAAGATTAGGTTGTTTATTTGATAATTTTCTTGTTTCTTGAGGAAGGATTGTATTGTTGTAAACTTCCCTCTTAGAACTGCATCCCATAGATTTTGGGTCATAGTGTTTTCATTGTCATTTTTTCAGGTATTTTTTGATTTCCTCTTTGATTTCTTCATTGATCTTTTGGTTGTTTAATAGCATATTGTTTAGCCTGCATGTGTTTGTATTTTTTAATAGTTTTTTCTCCTGTAATTTATGTCTAGGCTCACGGCATTGTGGTCGGAAAAGATGGTTCATACGATTTCAATTCTCTTAAATTTACTGAGGCTTAATTTGTGGCCCAAAATATGATCTATCCAGGAGAATGGTCCATGTGCACTTGAGAAGAAAGTGTATTCTGCTGCTTCTAGATGCAATGTCCTATAAATATCAATTAAGTCCATCTGATCTAATGTGTCATTTAAAGCTTGTGTTTCCTTATTTATTTTCTGCTTGGAGATCTGTCCATTGATTGTAAGTGAGGTGTTAAAGTCTTGTACTATTATTGTGTTACTGTCGATTTCCCCTTTTATGGCTGTTAGCATTTGCCTTATATATTGAGGTGTTCCTGTGTTGGGTACATAGATATTTACAATTGTTAAATGTTCTTTTTGCATTGATCCCTTGATCATTATGTAGTGTCCTTCCTTATCTCTTGTAATAGTCTTTATTTTAAAGTCTAATGTGTCTGATATAAGTATAGCTACACCAACTTTCTTTTGACTTCCATTTGCATGGAATATCTTTTTCCATCCCCTCACTTGCAGTCTATGTGTCCTTAGGTCTGAAGTGTGTTTCTTGTAGACAGCATATATAAGGGTCTTGTTTTTGTATCCATTCAGCCAGTCTGTGTCTTTTGGTTGGAGCATTTAATCCACTTACATTTAAGGTAATTATTGACATTATGTTCCTATTACCATTTTCTTAATTGTTTTGGGTTTGCTTTTGTACGTCTTTCCCTTCTCTTGTGTTTCCTACTTAGAGAAGTTCCTTTAGCAATTGTTCTAAGGCTGGTTTGGTGGTGCTGAATTCTCTTAACTTTTGCTTGCTTGTAAAGCCTTTGTCTTCTCTGTCAAATCTGAATGAGATTCTTGTTGGGTAGGGTATTCTTGGCTGTAGAATTTTCTCTTTCAAGACTTTCAGTATATCCTGCCACTCCCTTCTGGCCTGCAGAGTTTCTGCAGAAACATCAGCTGTTATCCTCATGGGTTTTTCCTTATGTGTTATTTTTTGCTCTTCTCTTGCTGCTTTTAATATTTTTTCTTTGTGTTTAGTTATTGTTAGTTTGATTAATCTGTGCCTTGGTGTGTTTCTCCTTGGGTTTATTCTGTATGGGACTCTCTGTGCTTCTTGGACTTGATTGACTGTTTCCTTTCCCATGTTGGGGAATTTTTCCACTATAATCTCTTCAAATATTTTCTCAGACACTTTCTTTTTTTCTTCTTCTTCTGGAATGCCTATGATTCGGATGTTGGTGTGCTTCATGTGTTCCTCAAGGTCTCTGAGACTGTGTTCCTTTCTTTCTTTTTTTTTATTATTTTATTTTATTTTTTTGGGGGTACACCAGATTCAATCATCTGTTTTTATACACATATCCCTGTATTCCCTCCCTTCCTTGACTCCCCCCCCCCTCGAGTCCCCCCACCCTCCCTGCTGTGTTGCTTTCTTTTTATTCTTTTTTCTTTTTCCTGCTCTGTGGCAGTTATTTCCACCATTCTATCTTTCAGCTCACTTACTCATTCTTATGCCTCAGTTATTCTGCTGTTGATTCCATGTAGAGTATTTTTAATTTCAGTTATTGTGTTGTTCATTACTGTTTGTTTGCTTTTTAGTTCTTGTAGGTCCTTATTAAATGTTTCTTGTATTTTCTCTATTTTGTTTTTGAGATTTTGAATCATCTTTACTATCATTACTCTGAATTCCTTTTCAGGCAAATTGCCTTTTTCTTATTCATTTATTTGGTCATGTGTGTTTTTTTCTTGCTCCTCTGCCTGGAAGGTGTTTCTTTGTTTTCTCATTTTGTCTAATTTACAGTATTTGAGGTCTCCTTGCTCTAGGTTGCCTAGTTGTAATTCCTCTTGTTTCTGTTCTCTGGCCCCTGTGGTGGGGTTTGTCCAGTGTCTTGAGTAGGCTTCCGGATGGGAGGGACTTGTGCCTGCTTTCTGATGTGTGGATCTGAGTGTTCTCCCTCTGTTTAGCAGGGCCATGTCAGGTGGTATGTTTTGGGGTACCTGTGAGTGTAGTATGGCTTTAGGTAGTCTGTGTGCTGATGGGTGGGTTTGTGTTCCTTTCTTGTTTGTAGTTTGGTGTGAGGTATCCAGTACTGGTGGTTGCAGGCAGTTTGGTGAAACCAGATCTTTGACTCTGATAGAGGCCTCCATCCATGCTCTCTGTGCTTATTATTCCCTGTGGCCAGGGATTCTCTTGTGGTCTAGCATCCTGGACTCCGTGCTACCTCCTCAGAGCTTCTGGCTTGACTTCTCCTCAAGGAATCAAGACCCCACAGGTTACTCATCTTGGCAATAAAGGGGATTAAAAAAGACTATCCAAGCCCCAGACTAATGGTAAAAAGTTAAGTCAAACAAACAAATACTGAAACAAGGAAATGTGTAAACACACAAGAGAAACAAAAACAGAACCCAATAAAACATGAAGAACTAGAACAACCAGACAGAAGAATCTCAGAATGAAATCAATTAAAGAGAAAACCAACAAAAACTCAAAACCAAAAAAACAAAACCCAAACAAAGTGCCAACTGAAGACTGATGCAAAGAAACAAAACAAACTGATAAGAATGGTTTTTTTTAAAAAAAGAAAAAACAGAAAGGGGAAAGAAGACAGTACAACAGAAGAGCAATGTTGATATGGAAATATATAAACAATATTTAAAAAGGAAGAGAAAAGAAAAGGACAAAAAAAAAAAAAAAAAAGACAACAAAACCCCAGAGGAATTGTGAAAACAAGGAACAAATGTAACAGGGACCAAATAGAAACAAGGACCAAATATAACAAAAAGCAAGAGAACAAACAGATAGGCTGAAGATCCCCAAAACAAAATCAAACAATTATAATTAGAACTAAGAGAAAGACAAAAACCTAAAAACGATAACCAAAGCAGTGTGTCATCTGAAGAATAAAGCAAGGACACAGAGCAGACTGATAGTAATGATTAAATGTTTATTAAGATAAAATAAAAAGTGATAAAACACAGAGCATCACAAAAGCATAGTATAAATGGAAATATAAAAGGAAAAAGAAAAAAATAAAGTAGAAGTGTATTAAAGATAAAAAAAATAGGGAAGAAGAACTTAGCACAACAGAATAGCTAACTATAAGTAGAAATATATAAAAAGGATAAAAAATATAATTAAAAAATTGAAAAAAATGTTATAAAATGTGTAGATCTGTTAGGACTAAGATTGTAATAAAAAAAAAGCTAGAACATACAACAGAATGGATCAAATCAATAGAATTAATAATCATAATTCTGTTTCCTTGGGGTCTGAGATGTAAGTGTCCTTGTACAGGTCCCCTTCACCTCCCCTAGAGGCCCTCCTCTGCCTCTGGGTTGGACTCTGGGCCTGCTGTGAGCCCTATGGGGTCCACTTAGGCTCTGATCTGACCCAATTCCTCTGTGTGCTTGCTCCCAAAGTCCACAGCCGCCAGAGCTAGACCTTTTTCATTTGTGGGAACATTCATTGTCTACTCAGATATTCCAAAGACATAGGGTCTACCTAGCTGATCATGGGGATTTAGTTTGCAGCTTGTGTAAGATTTTAGATCCTCTTACTTAGTCCCCTTGTCCCTGGCATTCAGCTTTGGTTTTGTCTCTGCCTCTGCATATGGTACAACCACAGGGGTCTGGTCCTGAGGCTGACCTGGAGCTCTTGGGTCTGTCTCAGTGAGGGCTTCCTTTATTGTTCATCTGTGGGCTCTGGTGTGTGGGAAGAGAGAGGCTATGGTAGTGGCTTCTCTCCCTGTGTGTGACTCAGCAGTAGCGACCTGCTTAGATCATGGGAGCCCCAGTGGTGATGCCAAATGTGCAGGTGTGCTGGCTGCCGTGGATATAGAAAATCTGGCCTTAGTGTGGTTCTTTACTGGTGCCCAGTGTAAGGTGCATGGAGGCCAGCCCTCAGGGAGCTTTTTGTATTACTTTGTGACCAGTGGAACTTCCTTTATTGTTGTCTGCAGGTGCTGGTGTGTGGGGAGAGAAAGTGTACAATAGTGGCTCCTTCCCCTCCATGTGAGTCAGCAGTAGTGCCCTGCCTGAATCACGGGAGCCCTGGTGGCAGCACCAATTGCACAGGGAAGCCAGTGGGCATGGACATAAGAGGAATGTCTCTCGAGATGGCCTGCCCTGGCCAGTCTTTTTTTGGCTGTTGGCAGCAGGCACGCTAGGGCCAGCCTTTGAGGGGGCTTTTTCTATTACTTGTTGACTGGAGTTCAACAACCACGTCAGAGGGAGCTTCATTTATTGTTTGTTGCAGGTGCCAAGAGAAAGGCTACATTAGTGGCTCCTCCCCCTGTATGTGAGTCAGCAGTAGCACCCTGTTTGGATCGCAGGAGCCCTGGCAGGGACACCAATTGCTCAGGCAAGCTGGCAGGCATGGGTGCAAGGGGAATGTCCCTAGAGATGGCCCACCCTGGTCAGACCTTTTTTGGCTCTTGGCAGCAGGCATGCTAGGGCCAGCCCCTGAGGGGGCTTTTTATTTTTTATTACTTCTTGACTGGCACTCGCCAGCCAGGCCTAGAGGGCACTTCCCTTACTGCTCATTGCAGGCACTGAGAGAAGAGCTACGATAGTGGCTCCTCTCCCTGCATATGAGTCAGCAGTAATGCTCTTCTTGAATTACGGGAGCCCCAGCAGTAGTGCCAAATGCACAGGGAAGCTGGTGGGCATGGATGTAAGAATGTGTAAGAGAAATGTCCCCAGAGTTGCCTGCTCTGGCCAGACTTCTGTTGGCTCTCAGCAGCAGGCCTGCTAGGCCCAGCCCCTGAGGGGGCTTTTTCTATCCCTTGTTAACTGATGCTTGACAGCTAGGCCCAGAGGGGGCCTCCCTTTTTTCCTCCTGGGTACCAAGAGAGAGGCTACAACAGTGGCTCCTATCCCTGCAGGAGTGACTCAGCAGTAGTGCCCTGTCTCCTTGGCAGCCAAGTTTTCCATGGTAGGCATTGCCTGCTGCAGACTTCTTCCCTCCCATCCCCTCAGTTTGTCTCCTTGGAGCCAACGATGGTTCTCACCCTGGGCCTGTTCTCTGGTCCCCACTCTCCAACTCCCAGAACCCCTGCACTCCTGTGAACACACATCTCAGTCCGGGGCATGCAGGGCCATGGTACAGACCATCTGTGTGTTTCTCACTCTTTCCCATCTGCCATAGATCAGCCACTTCACCCTCTTTGGACAGCCCCAAAAGCCTCCCTTCTGACCCAATCAAATTTCCCATTGGAGAGGGGGTTTCCCTCAATTTGGTAATCTCTCCTCTGTTTCAGCTCCCCTGCCCTGGGGTGCAGGTCCCATCCTTTTTTTTTTTTTCTCCTCCTCTTTCTCCTTTCTTTCTTTTTTTTGGTCCTACTCAGTTATGCCAGGATCTTTATAGTCCTTTCCAGTGTCCAAAGTCTTCTGCTAGTGTTCAGCCAGTTTTCTGTGGGAATTGTTGCATCTATCGATGTATTCCTGATGCATCTGTGGAGACAGATGTACTCCATGTCCTTCTACTCCACTGTCATCTCCTCCCTCCCCCCACATTCTTAATATTAGGGAAATATAACTTACGAACTTTTTTCTGTATATTTAGTGCTTCTTATGTCCTTTTATAAAGACCTTTGCCTACTCCAAGATCATATAAACCTTCTCCAAGAGTATCTTATAGAAGTTTATAAGTTTATTTTTCTCTTGCTTATAATTGTACATTCCATCTGGGACTGATATCTGTGTAAGATAAAGGTCAAGTTTCATACTGATATCCAATTGACTCAGGATCTTTTTCTGAAAAGACTCTTTTCCCCACTGCAGTGCCACCTTTGTCATTAGCAGAAAGGTATGTGTCTGAGTCTTTTTTAAGACTTTCTCTTCTGTTCCGTTGTATTGTCTCTTTTTGTAGCAATACCACATTTTCTTAATTAATGTAACTTTATAGAAAGCCTGGATAATTTTAATTTACAGGAGTTACTTTATATTAACTCCTCCAACTTTGTTGCTTTTCTTGCCAACTGCATTGGTCATTCCTGGTCTTTTGTATTTTGTTTAAATTTTGGATTCAGCTTGTCATTTTCACCAAAAAAAAAAAAATGAGGATATTTTGATTGAGACTAGATTTAATCTACACAGAAATTTGAGGATGATTGACTATGATGATTTTGAGTCTCCCTATTCATTGACATGATTTATCCCTCCATTCAGTTACATCTCTAATTTCTCTCAGAGATTTTGCCCGTCTTCTACTAGGTTTACTCCTAGGCATTTCATGTTTTTGATGTCATTAGTGTTTCTTTTAGTGAAAGTGTCCTAGGAATGAATTCTCTCTGACTTGTTTTTGCCTTTTAAATTTTTTTTAAAAGTTTGATGTAATTTGAGACTTATAGAAAGGTTTCAAGAGTAATATAAAAATTCCCAGATGACCTTTACCTGGATTTCCCAATGTTAGTATTTTGCTTTAATCTCTCTCTGTCTCACTCTCTTTCCTTCCCTGTCTCTATCTGTCCCTCTCTGTCCCCCTTTTTCCCTGAATATGTAAAATCTTTCTGAATTAGGTTGCAGAGTTAATGTCCCTTTACCACAAAATATTTCAAGGAATTTCCTTATGTAATGACATTTCAGTCAAGCTTTCAGATGACTTCAGTGACATATAAGTGCAACCACTGAAGGACCCCAAGGTAGAACTGCCAAGTTCAGTCTCTACCAAATTACTGACCCAGGAAATCATAAGCAAAATTAAATATTTTTTTTTGCTTCATCTGCTAAGTTTTTTGGGAAACTTTCTTACACAGCAATATACTCTGGACACTTACTATGGAACTGCATTTCTAGATAGAGGAATATTTATCCTCTGATCTTCCATTTTACTTTTTCTACCTTATGCTGATCTAATGTTCTGATACACTAGTTCTTTAGTTCTTCATTTCCACTATTAAGTTTTTCAGCTTTAGAATTTTAATTTATTTTTTGTTAACATTTCTCTGCCAAGAAACACATCTTGTCAGTTAATTCCAAGAGCACTTTAATCATGGCTATTTAAGTTCTCTGTCAGGTAACTTTAATAGCTGAATAACCTGGAAGAGTCTTTCTAATGTCTCCTTTCTCCTATTGGTTTTCCACGAGATCTTTTTTATATAAATACATATTTTTCTAATTACAGGCATTGAAGATGAAAATTTGTAGAAATCCTCTGGAAAGGATCGTGTTTTGCTTCTATTCAAGGATAGATTTAGGAAGAGAAACAATTATGTATCTAATTCTTAGGGCAACACTTGGCCTAAAACAAAAATTGTGGCATTGTCAGAAGCAGAACTCTCCATAGAGGGGTGAACTCTAAATTTATGTTAACTTTTCTGCTGTATTACTGTTTGCATCTCAGGCTTCATCACTAGGTCATTATTTAGCTTAATTCAGTTTCCTATTCTTCAACTCTACCAACCCTCTGATCATTGCTTTTTCTGCAGGAAACCAGACCCAGGTGCTGCCCCTGTGCAATGACTCAGTGCCTGAACCAGCAGGCTCTGCAGCCTCAGAAGAGAGTGGCGCCACCTACTGCTCAGGTGAGGGTCCTACAGGACCCGAGGACCCTTCTCATTCCTTTTGTCAATGCCCCATTGTCCCATTTCTCTCTCCGCAGACAGCAGACAGCTCCGCCTGGTGGACGGGGGTGGTCACTGCGCCGGGAGAGTGGAGATCCTTTACCAGGGCTCCTGGGGCACCATCTGTGATGATGGCTGGGACCTGGACGATGCCCACGTGGTGTGCAGGCAGCTGGGCTGTGGAGAAGCTGTCAACGCCACGGTGTCTGCTCACTTCGGGGCGGGATCAGGGCCCATCTGGCTGGACGACCTGAACTGCACAGGAAATGAATCCCACCTGTGGGGGTGCCCTTCCCTGGGCTGGGGGCGGCACGACTGCAGACACAAGGAGGACTCGGGGGTCATCTGCTCAGGTGCATACTGCACGCTGTACATAGGCTGGGGAGCAGGTGGGGACCCTGGAGGATGGGGTTCTGAGGAAGCTTCCTCCCATGGAGCCTGTCTTCCAGCAGAGGTGAAGATTAGGTGCTTTCACTTCCTGCAGCGGCTGAGGGTCTGGTCCTTTCTTTTCAGCAATATCTGCTGGCAGAGCCATTTCTTACAGTTTCCACTTGAAAGAAGCATTCAGTTTTCAGTTACCTATGATACTATGATAGCAAAATCTCCAGATCCTGTTGATATTGTAATGAAACCACAAATTTATTATTTACAGTTCTGTATGTTAGAAGTCTGACAAGGGTCTCAGTGGGCTAACATCCAGGTGTCCACAGGGCTGCATTCTTCCTGGAGGCTCTGAGGATTCCCTTTCCCAGCCTTTTCTAGTTTCTAAATGTGCCCTGCATTCCTTGGCTCAGAGCCCTCTTTCTTCCTCTTCAGACAGACAGCAGTGCCTTTTATGACCATTCTTCCTCAGTCACATTTCCCTCTGACTGGAGCTGGAAAATGTTATTCATTTCTAAGGATAGTGGGTCTACGGATGTGATTAGACTTGGATCACATGGTTAATCCACAGTATTCCAGCTGAATCTCACCATCCCATGTCCTTATGTTAATCATATCTTTAAAGTGATTTGTGACAGGTAAGGTAACATAGTCACAGGTCCCAGGGATTGGGATGCAGACATTTCTGGGTCCACTATTCTACCACTTCCCCAACACCCACACCACATTCCTTTCACACAACTCTTCTAGAGTTTTTGTCGGGAAGCAGGATTCAGCTCCCCCTCCCTGCAGGTGCCCAGGACAGTGGTCCTGTCAGTTCATGTTGCACTGCATCATTGTGGTAGAAATAGCAAGATGAACATCAAAGGGCAAAGTCGGGTAAAAGGGAGACAAATTTCAGTCTTCTCACCTGGTGGATATCTTGTCAGCTGGGTCAGGGATGAGTGTCACAGTTTTGCAAGGAGAGGAAAACCCAGAGCACTGAGTGGAGTGCTCACTGTGTCCCGTTTCCTTCCTTTCAATTTCAGAGTTCCTGGCCCTCAGGATGGTGAGCGAGGACCAGGAGTGTGCTGGGTGGCTGGAAGTTTTCTACAACGGGACCTGGGGCAGTGTCTGCCGCAGCCCCATGGAAGACATCACTGTGTCCATCATCTGCAGACAGCTTGGCTGTGGGGACAGTGGAACCCTCAACTTTTCTGTTGCTCTTAGGGAAGGTTCTAGACCCCAGTGGGTAGATGGAATCGAGTGCCGGAAAACTGATACCTCTCTCTGGCAGTGTCCTTCTGACCCTTGGAATAACAATTCATGCTCTCCAAAGGATGAAGCCTATATCTCGTGTGCAGGTAACTTTCTTTCTCTTTCTGTGTGTCTGTCACAACCTTGTAGGATGCTGTTAGTGTGATTTTAGATATTCCAATTTAAGTGATAAATTTAGGTTGAATCTACAAAATGTGTGTTTGTCTGTGTGTCTCTGTGTGTGTTTGCATTCGTTGTGGGGTGTGGAGACTGGTAAACAAGTAAGTAAAGTTATTTCAGCTGCTGATAAGATCAGGTGAATGTCTCAGCCCATTAGATAATGAGGTCTCTGTTTTCACTTGTCACTTGGCCTGAGCCAAGGACTTTAGATAATCTTGTTTGGGGACAAGACCACCTCCAGCTGCCCCTGATCCAGCACTTCCCATTGTTTGCTCCTGCAGGAAGGAGACCCAAGAGCTGTCCAACTGCGGCCCCCTGCACAGGTACATCATCCCCACCCACCTCCCCTGTAGCTCCCAGGGGCTCCTTCCTTCCAGTAACAGGATGGGCTGCTGTGTTTTCAGACAAAGACAAGATCCGACTCAGGGGAGGAGACACCTCAGAGGACAACTGCTCAGGGCGGGTGGAAGTCTGGCACAGCGGCTCCTGGGGCACAGTGTGTGATGACTCCTGGAGCCTGGCAGAGGCCGAGGTGGTGTGTCAGCAGCTGGGCTGTGGCCATGCCCTGGAAGCCGTGCGGGACGCGGCATTTGGCCCTGGAAATGGGAGCATCTGGCTGGACGAGGTGCAGTGCGGGGGCCGGGAGTCCTCCCTGTGGGACTGTGCTGCGGAGCCCTGGGGGCAGAGCGACTGCAAGCACGAGGAGGATGCTGGCGTGAGGTGCTCTGGTGAGTGGAGGGGCTTGGGATGTGCTCTGGTTGAGCTGGGGAAGTGCTGGGGCAATGGGCTGGGCTGGGGTGTGGTGGGATTTGTATTCAGAAAGCACCCAGGAGCTGTAGCTCTGATCTCGGACGGGGGAGCTGAGAGGACTCAACATTGAAGCTTTGGTGACTGAGGGGTGATTTCAGGGCTCAGGAGGGAAGAAGGGCTGCCCTGCATCCTGACCAATTCTTGTGCTTCTAACTCTTGTCTTTCTCTTTAGGTGGAACAGCAACTTTGCCCCCCACTCGAGCAGGTACTGTGTCATGATCCACGGGCAGGGGAGATATTCAGAGCCCTGGGACCTGCTGTGTGGACTCTCTGACAGAATTAGCCACTCAGGAGGGGAAAGATCCTGAGGAACCAGGGCATTTTCTGTGGGAAACTCCCCCCGCCTTGGTTCACGGGACCAGAAGTTTCTCATGTCCATGGGCCAAGGGAGGCTGGCTCCTGTGCTGCAGGATCTAAGGCTTTCCTACCTGCCCACGAGTGTTGCTCCTCATCAGCAAGGTGCTGGTCCCAGGGCTTGTTTGATGCTCTGCTCTCCTGAAGCACAAGGAGAGGAGTGAAGCTGGGAGCCTGGTCCTCAGAGGCTGTCTCAGCAGGGAGGCTCCCTGATAATTCCTGCTCTCACTCGGGCCGCACTGGTTGAAGTGGAGTTGAATCATCTCAGGACAAGAACTGGGGGAGCCCAGTCACTGTCAGTGCAGTTGTGTCTGAGGCTGGGATTTCATTGCCCAGAACTCCCTGCAAATGCTGGCATAGGGAGTTTCCCTGTGCCCAGGACCTTCTCCAAACCCTCTTGTTTTTTCCTCCTTTGGGACCATACCAGAATCAAATCCTGTTCCTGGCATCTTCTCCCTGCCTGTTATCCTCTGCCTCATCCTGGGGGCTCTTCTCTTCCTGGTCCTCATCATCCTGGTGACTCAGCTGCTGAGATGGAGAGCAGAGCGCAGAGGTGGGCTTCAGGGGGTACTGAGTACCATGGAAAGTGTGTGGAGGCAGGAAATGGGGCCAGGTGTGAGGAGAGGAAACCTGGGCCAGGTCTCTCTTCTTACACCCATGAATCTGCAGAATTCCATCTGGTCCATCTTAAACTCTAAGGGCTGAATATACAGAGGTACTTAGGATTGGGTTGTGAACACTCATAAGTCATGGCCTCTTCTGTGAGACCAGAAAGAGTCAGGGCTGAGCTGTGGATTCAGGGTCACACAAAGGCAGAAGGTGCAGACAGGGTGCATGGGGTGGGAGACTCTACAGAGGTCCTGGCAGCTCTGAGGGGTTTTCCACATGTGAGCCCCAGGGAGATGGAGGGTTAGCCTGCTGGTTCAGGGTGTCTAGGGTGGCAGTCTCTGACCTGCTGGTGGTTTCTCAGCCTTATCCAATTTAGAAGATGCTCTTGCTGAGGCTGTGTACGAGGAGCTTGATTATCTTGTGACAGCAAAGGAGGAACTTCTGGGCAACACAGGTGGGTCTCTCTGCCTTGCCCTCTTGGGACCTCTGGTCGTCAGCCACCCCCTGGCTGTGAGCCATCTTCTCAGCATCTGCAGACCCCACACTACAGACCCCACATCTGCCCCAGGTTCACAGAGGCAGCCCCTCCAAAGACAGCAGGATGGCCTCTCCGGAGCCCCTGTGAACTCCCTGCCTCCCTCTACAGGGCAGGAGCCAAGCCTGCCCCCCATTTCTCCTCAGCCTCACACAGGTCCCATGCATGTGGGGAAGGTCATTCTGGTTGTTGTGTGATGTTTTCTCCACACTACGGTTCCTGTCAGATGACTCGGTGACTAAACTGCCATATTACACCAGGCACAGTGAGGACCACGGAGACTATATGTCTGCTGCAGGTAGTAGAGGTGGACCTGCCTCACTGGGTATTGCAGGCAGGAGAATTTCCCTGATAGAGACGAGATTCAAGGGGAACAGTCTTCGTTTCGGACTAGAGGGTTCCCTTGTGTCCAGATGGGGCCCGTCCTCCCCCTTCTCTGGCTGTTCTGTGATATGTCAGTTGGGCCTGGGCTCTCTGTGTCCAGAATCACCCTCATTCATTCACAACAGGCAACACTGCTTTAAGAAATAACATCTGGAAAGCATAATTTGTCAATATATTTTAGTAATGCTCATTGGTGTAAGAGTTGCTTTGCGATATGTAGGTTTTTTTTTTTTTGTATCTTTATTAGATTGAGATATGTAGTTTTAACCAGGAAATATTATTTATTAAATTATTTTTTGGTTTATGGGCACATCAAAATGAAATACAGCCTTAGAAGAAATCTGTTGAAACAAGGAGTGGATAGTGCCTCTATTTAGCAGTTCAGAAAATCTTGGTCAAACTGGATCTTAGGTATTTCCCAGGCCAACCCACTTACTGTCGTTTCATCTGACCCCCTTTCCTGCCCTTAGGACTCCTAGATGAGAGGACTGATGCCCCTGGTGAAGGTTATGATGATGCTGAAGAGGTACCAGTGCCTGGGGCTCCTCCTGCTTCTATGATGAGCCAGAGGGACGTGCCCCCAGAGGAGGAGGATGGGATGAGGGCCTCTCAGACAGGTGAGTGGGGTTAGCTGATCTCTTGTAATCTGTCTCTGTCCTGGGAAGGGTGAATTTGAGCCCTCAATGCCCATCCTTCCTGCAAATTCAAAACTTGGATGACCTCATGTGTGTGATAGCATCACCTCTAACATACCCCACCTTTAATGCTGCCAGACTCCTTGGGAGGGAGGAATCACTCTGTTCTTGGGATCTATGTCTCCATAATGTGACATGAATTTATTAATGTATCCTTGATGTGCTTTCATTAAGACTTGTAGATTAATTGAACATATTTACCAAACCTAAAAATGGAACAATTCTTCTCATAACACCTTTGTGCTGTCTCATACAGAAACGTAGTTAGAGATTTAAAAAAAGTTATTGTAGCATTGGAATTTGTGAAGCAGTTTGATAATTGAAGATGCACTCTGTTCATCTGTTATCACTAACATGTACAAAGTCTATGATATATGGTAACCTTAAAATTAAGCCATGGTTGTGGACCATAGACTCAGATTTTATGGGCAGCTAAGGGCTAACCTGCTCCAGATGTTTCAGTGGCCAGGAGAAGGCACTCATTCTCCAGAAAAGAGTATTTCTCCATCTGTGTGGTTTCTGGGGAGGGGCCATCTGTGGATGCTGCCTGTGATAGTATTTGTGGGCATTTGGGAACACAAGTCAAGGCGACTAAGAGCAGAGTTGGATTGTCAGTGAGGAACTGAGATTTTTCCTGTCTCTGGTCTTCCTCTCATTCTAAATTCACATCTGTCATTTGTGAAAGGAGAAAAATCTTAAATTTGTTTTTATGATTCTTCCCATTCTTTGGGCCAGCTCCTTGCAAATTGTGTAAGTCAGGAAGCAGGTCTTCACAGAGCTCTGGTGTTGGCCACAGACATCCTATTATCCAAAGATTCCCAGAAAAGCTGAGGCCCCAGATCCGGATCCTGATAGGACAGCCCTGACATATCTGTGCTGTAACTGATGTGAAATAGCCTGAGCCTCCCTGCGTACAGCCTGGGTCCCAAGGATGCTTTGTCATCACCACTTACTCAACATGCTTCCACCACAGGGCACTGTCCTGTCCCTTTGTCTCAGTTCTAATGAAACTTCTCTTTGCTATTTCAGGCTCTTCTCTGCACTTCTCTAGAGAGGCAGCTGATCCTGGGAAAGGAGAAGTGAGCCCCCGTCTCCTCCAGGAGGAGAGGGGGGACCCTGGGTATGATGATGTTGAACTAAGTGCCCCTGAAACAGCCACGGTGGCTTTCCCATGATGTTATATTAAATGTGAGATGAGGCCTCAGATATTCTAATTGCCTGTATTCCAATAGAGTAGTGCTGACATATAACTATATTGTATGGAAATTGCTCAAAATAAAATATCTGAATAAAGAAACTTTTTGATAATTTGGCAAGTTTCATCCCAAATGCTCTTAGAGGATTTGTCCCCAGTCACAATTTTCCTCAAAGGAAATACAAGGTGAGTGAACTGACTTGTTTTCTCACCTCTCCCAAAAGCTAATGAAGACATGACTTTGTCAGGCTCAGAAATGCTCCAGGTCACTCTTATTTAGATAAGAGGCTCTAAACTTGGTCCATACTCACACCCTCATTCCTAGCAAGATGAACTTATGGAAGAAATAGTCCTGAACATTCCCGTATGCTCTTCCCTGAGATGTCACATCACCTGTTTTTAATTAGTCTTGGGCGCCAGATTGGGTGTGAGTTTTAAAGTTGAGGGTGGGAGGTTGGCTGGTGAGAGAGGATGAATACAGTTTTCCTTATCCTGCCTATTTTTTTCATGTTAAAAATCTAATTCTACATAATTACCTTTTCCTTTTTCAACTCTAATTCCCCAAGTTATTCTATTTATTCCTTTAGCCCATCCAGACTCCTCCTCACTCTTCTCTCATGTCTAGTTGGTTAACAAAATCCTTTAAAATTCAGTCTTTCCTCTCCATCGCTTCTTTTTTTCTTCTTATGTTCTGTAGAAGTGGCCAAAGATTACATTTCCAATACACCCCATTACATTGTGAACATGTGGAGGGGCTGCTGAACTCATACAAGAACTGAGAGTGGTGGCCTGGTCATGAGCTGAGCCTAACCTGTTACTTAGTTGGTGGCTCTGGATACTGTCCGGGGGTCCAACCTGCACTCACACCTGCAACCTTTGAATTTTTGGCTGGGCACAAGGGTTGGGAGATGCACAGGGCTTCTTCCCGTGCAGGTCACATGGCCATTTACCATTGGGAAGTGATGAAATAAATGACAGAGTAAAGTATACCCACCAAGAATACTATATTTTGTTTCTGATGCATGGTGTCAGTGAAGCCAAAATATCTAGTTACTATAATTTTGGATGATAAAAATCATATACAATTAAGGGAGAGGTGGGTAGGACAAGATTCACCACCCAGATCTGGGAGAGTTGCAGGATGAGCCTCTTATGGATTGGGTGCTCAAGAAGCAGCCAGTAGCTGATGAAGAGACTTTCAGAGTGTTTAGATCAGGAAAATCAGAGCATCATTCCAAGTGACCCATGTTGCCTGTGAAGGGGCCTTTTGTGAGGGGTGGTTTTGGAGGGTTTATCATTCCAGTGTCTGCCACAAAAGCCAGAAAACGTCTCTGCATAACAGTAATTATCACTAGGCAGCCAGAATGTCATGTGGGTAAAGAATTTATAGGAAGTTCTTTCCTATTTACAGTGCAGTTAGCATTTTAAGCTTGGAGGCCTGTCCCATGTTTTTTGGAAGGACCCACTGGAAGTCCCTAGATTTTCCTGAAACTTCACAGGCACTTATCACCCATAAATACTTTATTCTGGGCAGCGTGGAGAGTGTCACAAAGACATGAAAATGTCCGGGATTATGTTACATGTTAACTTCCAACGTAATAACCTGTGTGGTCGGTAATAATATGATTCCTACAGGGGAAAAAAAAAGTTTCAGGTTTTACTAGGCAGCATCACCAGGCATCACCATCAGAGAATGAGTCCAATCCTTCATGGAATTGGTCGCTTCATCCAGAACTGCAGGAAGAAGCGAGGCTAAGAGGATTCTGAAGTTGTGCAGGAGAGGTGTCTACTATAAGTTAACTTCAAAGTCAGAACTAGGTGATAAAACTTGGCACAGTCAAGTATTATCAGTCTAGACCCCCAATTTTTGGCTTTGGTGACATGGTTTAAATGAAATTCTTACTTTCTTTTTTTTTTATATTTATTTATTTATTGCCTGCGTTGTGTCCTTGTTGCTTCACGTGGGCTTTCTCTAGTTGTGGTGGTGAGAGGGGGCTTCTCTTCATCGTGGTGCATGAGCTTCTCATTGCAGTGGCTTCTCTTGTTGCGAAGCACGGGGTCTAGATGCAAGAGTGCAGTAGTTTTGGCTCGTGGGCTCGGTAGTTTTTGTACACGGGTTTAATTGCCCTGTGGCATATGGGATCTTCCCAGCCCAGGGATTGAACCCATGCCCCTTGCTTTGGCAGGCGGTTTCTAAACCACGGCGCCACCAGGGAAGTACTGAAATTCTTTCTTTTAACTAATATATAAACCAGCAACTGTGGAGCCCTCAGACTTGAGGTTTTCCTCACTTCACGTGAACTTCTAAGACTGTAGTTCCACTGTGGATGAATTATTAAACAAGGTCAAATGAATCATAGAAATTTCCCCAAATCAAGCTTTAATAAAAAAGCAGGCACGAGCAGAGAATCTATCTTTAGAGGAGCCCCAAAGTGTCAGATGTATCTTCTAACTGTCCTTTTCCCACACTGGGACACAGATGAGCTCTAATTATGCAGGTGGTACAAGTTAGATCAAGAGGAGCTATATAGGTTTCATTTTCCCAAAGTTTTTAGATTTTATTATTCATGTAGGTAAAGAACTTATGTGATTAACTTCCATCGTCTTGTAAACCACATTCCATTAATCAATCCAAGTTTTTTTTATTATTATTGATCTTGATTGATGGTTATGTACTGATAAAATGCTTTAGATAAGAGTTTCCTTGAGTATCTTCCATCTAATGAATCCCATCAGAATGCTTTGAAGGAGCTCTGGTTAATATTAACAGTGCCCTGAAGTGCTGGAAAAAGGATTCAGCCAATTTACCTCCTTCCGTCTTGGCCCCAAACCCCGTCCTCCTCTCACCAGAGCACCTCACTCCAGCATCCTCCTCGTGTTGTGGTTGCTCTGCCCCCAGGGCTCTCTAGCAGGGGCCCACAGGGAGGACTCCCTGCCCCTGCAGTGTGCATCATCTAGCCAGATGCTCTTATTTCCAGGGCCCTTCCCATGCAATAGACCAGTTCAAGGAACAATTTCTAAATTTACATGGTAACAAACTAATCTCAATCTCCTTGTTTGAATAAGTGATCCAACAGAAGAAGAAAACATCATATGCAGATGATCCCTTAAGAGGAAGAATAAACATCAACTGGAGGGAATCCAAAGATTTGCTACGGCCAACTCTGAATCAACAGCAGATGGTGCCAAAGACCTTAGTAGCAGCTCTGCTACCATTTCCAAGATACCCTTATGTTTTCTACCCCATTTACCCAGGTTTACTAAGGAGTAGTGGTTAAGAGCAGGCTCCAGAGTCAGACTGCCTGGCTTCACAATACCGCATTTGCTAGCTGGGTGACCTTGAATGAGTTTTTTTTTTTTTTTCTAATAAATTTGTTTATTTATTTATTTATTTTATTGGCTGTGTTGGGTCTTCATTGCTGCACACGGGCTTTCTCTAGTTGCGGCGAGTTGAGGCTACTCTTTCTTGTGGTGCACGGGCTTCTCATTGTGATGGCCTCTCTTGTTGCAGAGCACGGGCTCTAGGCGTGTGGGCTTCAGTAGTTGTGGCACATGGGCTCAATAGTTGTGGCTCACATGCTCTAGAGTGCAGGCTCAATTGTTGTGGCGCATGGGCTTAGTTGCTCCGCGGCATGTGGTATCTTCCTGGGGCAGGGATCGAACCCATGTCCCCTGCATTGGCAGGCGGATTCTTACCCACTGGGCCACCTGGGAAGTCCTTGGAGGAGTTTTTAACTTGGTTTTCCTCTCTGTAGAATAAGGATGTTAATAAAGACTGTCTTATAGGATTGTTGTGACGATTACATGAATTATTACATATAATCACCGGCAATAATTCCTTGTACATAATGAGCTTGCAAAGTGCTATTTGCTTAAACACATTCCTGTCCCCCCTCATGGTAGCACCTCCAGTGGCCCCTAATCCTGTTGCATTGCCACTTCTCCTTTAACCCACCCTGGGGCTTCACGGAATGCTTCCTATGTCCAACCGACATAGAAAAAATTCAAGTCTGTGTTATAGATGGTTCTGCTACGTGGACACCACCTGAAAGTGGATAAACTCAGTATTTTAGAATCCCTCAACGCTGGTCCTTCAAGGCAGAGGAAAAGGAAATCTTTTCAGTGGACAGAACTTTGAGCAGAGCATTTAGTTGTCTACTTTGCTTGGGAGGAGGAAAGTTCATAAATTATGGACCTATACTGATTCATGGGTAGTGGCTAATCATTTGGCTGGATATTCAGAGAGTTAGAAAGAGCATGATGGAAAGATTGAGAACAAGGAGTTGGAGAAGAGTTGTTCAGATAAATCATTTGCAAGGGCACAAAGTATGAAGATATTTGTGTCCCATGTGATTGCTCACCAAAGGTCATTATCATAGAGGTGGGGCTCAAAAATCATCCTGAGAGGATTACGTGTTCTGTGGAGGGCAATCAACTGCTTTCCCAAGTTACTTCACTGCTTGCTCATTGACTTGTGAACCACGTGGCAATAGTGTGAAGAACAGAAGTTATAAATGGGCTCAGCAGTTAGTCTTTCTCTCATCAAGTCTGATCTGGGTTCAGTTTTGGTGAGTATCAAAGCTGATCATTGCAGAACACAAAGCCTCTTTTCTGATATTACACTACATCCTTGGAGATGAACCTGTTCGCAGGCTGACTTCATTACATCTCTTCCATCATGGGTAAGGATGTGGTTAGTTTCCTTACTGGAATAGACCCTTATTCTGGATATAGATTTGTGTTCCCTGTGCACAACACTTCTTCTTGCTCTGTCATTCTTGGATTTACTGAATCCCTTCTTCACCATGATGGTATCCTACCTAACAGCGATTTTGTACTAGCAACTCACTGTAAAACAACAACAACAAAAAGTCGAGTGATGTGTTCATACCCAGGGTATTCACTTGTCTTATCATGTATCATTTCATCACTCAGAAGAAGCTGGACTGATATAATTACGAAATGGTTTGTTGAAGACTCAATTATAGAATCATATGAGCAACAATTTGAGGGGTTTAGGGACCTGTCCTGTAAGATGTGGTCTATGGTCAAGATCAGTGACCATGATGATTTCTCCCCTAGACAGAAAACACAGGTCTGTGAACAAAGAGGTGGGAATGGCTTTCTTTCCCACTGTTATCTATAACCACATTTGTGCTTCCTGTTCCTGCAACTTTGATTTACAGGTTTTAATTCTCAGGGGAAGTATACCTCTACCAGGCTTCACATTTATGGTTCCATTGAAATGGATGTTGATACCACCACATGTCATTTTGGATTCTTCACAGGACTGAACAAAAGACAACGTGATAGGCAGAATAATGCCCCTCCCCCTGGAGGCCTACATTATAATCCGCAGGACCTGTGAATATATTACCTTACATGGTAAAAGGGTCTTTGCCGATGTGATTGAATAAAGGATTTTGAGATGGGAAGAATGTCTGAGCAGACCATTAACAAGTAAGGAGACTGAATCAATGATCAAAAGCCTCCCAGCACAGAAAAGACCAAGTCCACATGGTTCCATTTATGATTATACCAAACATTGAAAGAAGAATTAAAGGCAATAATTCTTGAACTCTTCCAAAAAATTGAAGGGGAGGAAATATTCTCAAACTCATTTTGTGAAGCCAGCTTTACCCCAATATACCAAAGGCAGATGAGAACACCACAAGAAGAGATAACAATAGGCCAACGTCCCTGATAAAGGATGGGTGCCTAAAACTCCCTGTTTCTTGGTCACATTTCATATTTTCCTTTGATGTCTTACCCTCCCATCTCACTGTTAAGGCTCCATCCTGCTACACGACCTGAGCTAATGTAGTAACATAGTTGTGGGTGGGCATTTAATTTCATTTTTGAGTGACTACTTTCTTTCTCCTTTGGGACCGCTATAAGTTACAGATCGGGGGGACCAGACTTCTTGGGCCACTGAGTATCTTGGGAAAATCTTAGAAATCTGTTCAGAGGAACATTTCCTGCCTCTGCATCCTGACCTTCCTGCTCCTCTTCTACCTGTTGTGCAGAACAGTTGAGTTCTCTGGGGTCTGCAGCATCCTTCAAGATCAGCTCGAGAGGACTCTCCTTACACAAATTGAAAGACTAACTAAGCTGTTTATTTTTTAAAGCAGAACTCCTTTTGCATTCTTTTTGTTTCCTTCCTTATGCCATATAGATGGTGCAGCAGTTTTTTAATCATAATTTTTCTTCCTGTGATATTCCTGTGTGGTTTTACTTGAAAAGCAGCCAAATGATAAACCATATATAAATATCCTGTCTCCTCCGTCGGGTCTGATTAAGACTTCAAAGAAGCCACATGGCCTCCACCTGTTAGTATGTTGTGGTTTGTCTTGTGTATCTTTTGAGGCAGAGATTTGCAGGGTTCCTTGTTATACATTTGTTAGTAATAAGCTGCTTGTTTATGAAGATCAAAATTTGCCTTGTTAGTTGCTGAAATCTTAAGTTTTTGAAGTAAAAAATATCAATAACTTAAATAATGTCCTAAAATATTTCTTCTTACTTGATAATTTCTCTTAGGCATCTAACACAGTGCCATTCTGTCATTGAATAGACATTAATTGACCATCTATGCAGTTCTAGAGAGTGGGAATACAGAGCCACTCTCCTCGAAATTTAGTGTAGGAGACTAAGTAGCACATAAAGAAATGATCTAAATTTTCAGGCATTCTGGTAGCCGTACCTGGGAGGTAAAACAGGGGCATAAAGGAGGTATGTAGGTCGAGGCCTTACCCCAATCCTGGGCCCTGGCAGGGTCCCAGCAGTTACCTGCAGGCTGCAGGGGCCTTAGTTAGCATGCAGAGATGGGGAAGGATTCACTGAGAAGGAAAAGAGAATCTATTCACAGACGTTTTAGTGTTAAAGGGAAGAACACACTTTGCTGTGTTTTCAGTGTTCTTAGGCTGGTCTGCGGGCAGGACTGAGCTGCACCAAAGCTCCATGTGCAACAGAGCACCAATGTGGGAGCACCAGGCTTTACCTCTGAGAGCCACCCTGGTGGCACTAACCTTGGGCTTAAATGGTTTATGAATCACCACCAGCAAGAAGGCAAAGTGTTCTGAGTTAATTACATGAACTCTGAGCAGAGGAGGATTAATCCTGAAGCTAATGAAGCTTCATCTTCATGGCCTCTCACTGCACCAGCCCCTCCCAAGGCCCGAGGGTCCCTAGTGCTGTGCTCACAAGGGAGTAGGCTTTGTGAGCCATTGTCTTGTGCTGAAGAAAAGAAGCAGTTCAGTAAAATCATTCCTTACCCAAAGGCCAAGAAGGTAATTGAAGGGGCCTGAGCAGGGAGCACTGAATCCAGGAATCAGATTTGTTCAGGAAATCAAGAAGGAACTGAAGAGGTTTAGAAAGCACATGCTGCCTTTTCATTAGTACAGGGTTGGTGGAAGGATAAAAATAAAATCAAACATGATGGATTGACTAACCTGGAGGAAAGCAGAGCTGTGTAAAGATGAAGGTCAAGGTGCTAAGAGAGAAAAGCAGGGAAATGGGAGCATGACTGTCAGTGCAGACAGATACAAAGGGAAAAGGAGATGCACCAGGTGCAGGTGCTCTTAAACAGGGCTCTGGATCTGGTTGTTGGTCAGTCAGAAATGGTGACTGGGAACCAGCCCAGCCCAGCAGAGGAAGCAAGGTGAGATGTGAGGGAGCAGCTTGGGATGAAGACACAGAAGGAGGATGAGATCCAGGAAAGTACTGAGAAGCCTCATCTTTTCAAGTCTTCTTTCTCCTTTATGTCAGTCAGAATAGACTCTGTTCTGTTGTTGGAACATGGTAACTCCCACATTTCAGTGGGCATGCACACACACATACACACACACACACAGACACACACACACTTATCACCAAACTACACACATTTTGTTGTTAGTGCATCTCCATCATCTTGCATGTGTACCATTTGGAACAGGCAGCTTCTGGGGCAGGAAAGAGAGAGACTAGAGAATCATACTTGGGCCTTTCACTGCCTCCACTCAGAAGTGACGCAGGTGACACCCACCCACATGTCACTGGCCAGAACTAGTCACTGGGGTCTAGGAAAACACATACTTCCTGAGTATTAGTGTCTCTGCCACATCCTTCAATAAAACATTTGATAGCGATGCTGTCAGTTTATTCTTGCCTTGGAGAAGCTTGTGAGGTACAGGTTTGTACAGAATTTGAGTGTGATTGGACCTTCCCCTGTGTGGGGTTTGAAGGCATTTTCTATTTGATTCCTTTGGCTGGTGTGTCTGTAACTCCTTACAACCACTTCAGTCTGTGCAGAGTGTGCCTCAGATTTGTGTCTCCCCTGTTCCTCACCTCCCACCCCCTGCCCCCATAGTCACTAATTTCAGGGATATTTTCAACCTTTGTTCCATTCAGTTTTTAATTATCCAATATTGCTTAAACTTTTACTATGTGTCTTTACTTGGCTCTAAAGAGACATTGAAGGATAAGACACAATACTTGCTCTCGAGAATCTCCCACTTTGGAGACAGTAAGCAAGTGTTTATAGACTAAATAGACACAGCAGTGATTTTGAGCTGGAAGGATCAGAAAGAGGTTCACAGAGGTGACACTCTGTGCATTTATAAACATACAAAGATTTACAACTAATCTATGTGTGGTGGGCTTGAAAATGTTTCCTCTAGAATCCAAATGTGCATAAATGTGGTACTGTCTGCTTTTATAACTGACTTCACTTTGCTCACTAGCAAAGGGTGTTTGTGTGGATTCAAAGTTTCCATAAAGTTAACACAGACTCTTCCGTTTAAAATGTGTCCTTCAACTTAGCTCAGTAATAATTATCTTGTCAATGCTAGGTGCAAATTCTCTGTTGAGACTGATTTTTCAGCAGGCATCTTCTCTGTTTCTCCTCCCAAAGATGGTGTCTGGGACCAGCTGGTGTCTTACTCTCCAATGGCAGTAGGGCAGGGGGCCTTGGTCTGCATGCTCTGCACTTAGTAACTGTTTTTAATTTAGTAGCTTTGATCTGCTCTGGTTTTTTGGCATCAGGTGCTGGACCCGTGTAGTCCAATTCAGTGCCAAGCTCTTTGCTAGATGTTGATGGTCATGGACTACAAAGAGCTGAACAGGGATGATGAGTGGACCTCAGCCCCCTCGTGACCTTGCTCTTTCTTCTATGCTCTTGTGATGGAGTGGTCTTTGGTAAAGGAGCCTTTACTAACCCTTGTACCACCCACACAAGGAACAAGAATGGTGAGGTTGGTCTCCAGTGCTTTGGTGAAACAACTCGGGCCCTCAGCAGTGAAAACGTGCAGTCCTAATCACTGGACACCAGGGAACTCCCTAATATTGTTTAGATCTTTTTTAATTCAAAAAAGTACTTTGTATTTTAGTCACTCTGTTTCTGATGACTCCTGGGACAATGTCCCTCAAATGCGGATGTTTAATTATTAACTTCCCCAGAAAGGAGACCACTTAACCTCTTAAACCTTCATTTTCTTGTAAATTGGGAACCAGAGTGCTACATTAAACATTGTTGCACTGTATTGTTTTACAATCATATGGCCGATTAAACAGTTATCCTAAGTAAAAGAACAGAATTCTTTCCGCTCTTTACTTCTGCACTTCTAATTCAGTGTACAAGCTGTTGAACTAAATTTTTTATAACGAAATTTTCTTCCTGTTACAGTCATGTGTGGTTTTAATTGAAAATGTGCCAAATGATAAGCATATACACATCCTGCCCCCTTGGTCATATCTGATTAAGACCAGAGCATGAATCTTCATGGTCTTCACCTGTCAATATGCTGTGGTTTATCTTCTGTATCTTTACATGTACAAAGATACTTGCAGTATCTATAAATTTTTAGGACTGGTTGTCTCAGCACTGTTCTGGGAATGGGGCTGCATTTGTTTGTGGATATTGGAATTTACTGCATTCATTGCCAAAATGTGTTCTGGTGAATCACACACAGCTTGTACCATTTAATAGTATTGTAATGTCATTATACAAATGATGCAACTTGCATTGTGCTGTCAAGTCCTCACAAGTTGTATTATGTTCTCAAAACAGTTCTTTTTGATTGGAATGTTTTGTATAAAACACCCTGCAGAGTGCTATTCCTTCCTTCCTTCATTCATTCATGTATTCAAGAGATGAAATTTGGGACTTTTAATTAGCCAGGCACTGGGGATATGGAGATGAATTAGACTCATAACTAACATTCGAGCTTTAAAGAGTAAATTTGGCAGGTAAACAACGGAGTTCATGAAAGGGTTACAGATGGTAAGAAAGAAAAGAAACTCTACCTTATCATCTGTTTCTTTCCCTCCTTCCTTCCTTTCTTCCTTCCTTCCTCCCTTTCTTTCTTTTTCTTTCCTTCTTTCTTTCTTTCCTTCTTTCTTTCCTTCTTTCTTTCCTTCTTTCTTTCCTTCTTTCTTTCTTTCCTTCTTCCTTCCTTTCTTCCTTCCTTCCTTCCTTCCTTCCTTCCTTCCTTCCTTCCTTTCCTTCCTTCCTTCCTTCCTTCCTTCCTTCCTTCCTTCCTTCCTTCCTTCCTTCCTTCTTTCTTTCTTTCTTTCTTTCTTTCTTTCTTTCTTTCTTTCTTTCTTTCTTTTCTTTTTCTTTCTTCTTTTCCGTGCCCTGCAGCTTGCGGGATCTTAGTTCCCTGATCAGGGATTGAACTCACGCCCACAACTGTGAAAGCATGGAGTCCTAACCATGCCAGAGAATTCCCAAGGTAGAGTTTCATGGTCAGTAGAATGAGGGCACAAAAGAGAGAGGGGTCAGCTGCAGAAGGCTCACAACTCTGATTGGTACCAATTGTCATCACACCACTGTGGTTTCCCAGTAGAATTTGACAGGCTCCAGTCAAGGCTTGACGTAACAGAATTTAATTTCCTGTTCTAGAGTCCTGTGATCCTGGGATGGGATGGGGAGAGATGCCCTAACACGACTTCTCTGCTACTGCTCAGTATTGGTACTAGCCAGCACTTATCACTTACTAATGCCAACTCACTTAATCCTCACCCAAACTCTGTCATCTAGGCCCGATCATAATCCTCCTTTTACGAATGAAGCCACTACAAAGAGAGTTTAAGAACCCTGTTCAAGGTCGCATAGGTAGTATGTGGTTGAGTTGTGCGTCAAGACAAGGCAGTCTGTTCTCCTGACCACTGCACTGCACTCTCTCAAGTTCACTGTGGGATCCAGCTGGGTTGGTGTCCTCTGTAAAAGTTTCTTCCTTTTCAAATCTGTGATGAGATTGTACACTGATATTTCTTTATGTGTCAAAGAAGACTTACCTTCATCAGAGGGTGAGTTGGGCCATGCTGACCCTGCACCCCAAGCTCTGGGGTTTAGGGTGCTCCTTGGGGACAGCATGCCAGCCCTGAGTTAGCTCTTCCTTTCCAGCCCATCCCTCCCTAGAACAGGGTCTGGAACCCCTAACAGTGCCGTACTTGTGAGATCTGAATTCCGAGGTCAGTGAGACCATGTGCACCTGGTTCCCTAAATGCATCCCTATGTCTTCCTGTGGAAAGGGAGGCCTGGATGCCAGGAAACACATCCTGTGTTCTAGATGTCTGGCTGATGGTTTCTGGTGATGGTGTGGAGTCCAAAACCGAGTAAAGAATGATGAATTCAGGCCCTAGAGGGAGTATAGCATCAACTCTAAGTGACTGAGCATATCCTGGTCCTCCTCTAGGACCTGAGTTTAAATTCCCGTTCTGATGTTTATAAACAGTCATTATCATTAATGTGTTAAGAGTTCAGATATAGAAGGAGATGGGGCTCAGGCACAGCCATGGGGCTTGGGAGTGAGAGAAACAGATGACAAGTAAGTGATTCTTAGAAAATTAGTGGGTAAATGTTAGACTATTTAGGGGGAGAAATGCACGTGCTCATTGTCTTTATCTCTGTTTCCCTGTGCCAGAGTCTCAAGGGGAAAGGATGGGCCTGGCAGGAACAGAGAAGCTGTGTCTGCTGACCTGGATGAGGGGGTCCTTCTGGTGGGGATGTGACAGGGCTGTGGACTGACCTGCAGCTGCCCTCAGGGTTGGTCCCACTGAGACCTTCAGGTGTGGGATGGGGAGGGTGTGACGCTGTCTCTGAGCTCTGGTGGGGACTCTGGGGCATGTGTGTCCCAAAAAGCTTCCTTCCAGGTCTGTGTGCTGAAATGTTGAGAGCTAGGGTGAGGGGGCCACAGGGTGGGCTTGTGTGGAGCGCAGGGTGCATCATGGTAACCCTGAGCCTGAGGGGGTGTGAAGAGTGGGGGTCAGTGTTAGTGACCTTGAATTTTCAGGTGGGGGCTCTATCTTGCATCCCCTGTGGCCCTTCTCAGTCTCTATACTCGTCCCAGGGCTACTTTCTGGGGAGCATCTGGGAGCTTCTGTGATGAGTGGAAACCAGAACAAGGCAGCAGTGGCTAAACTGGGCATAAGTCTCTTCTGCTTTGATCTTTCCCCTCAACCCATCTGAGCTTCCATTCTTGCCGCCACCTTTCCTGTTAAATGAAGAATGAAGAAGGTGGGGCCACTGATGGTTTCAGGCAGCCTGTACCCCTCCTCTTTTCTGTTTCACATGCCTCTTCTTTGCCCCCTTGCCTGCAGCCACCCTCTAGCAGAAGACTTTCTATTTCCCCTTTCTGTCTGGGGCAGTTTCCTTAAATTATATTTTGTGTCTTCTTTAGTTATGGTTTATAATACAATTGTATTCTGAATCCTACCAAACCCAGCTCTCAATATATAAAGGGGAATAGTTAGAAGTTTTGAAAACATTAGTCTTTCAGAACTATTTATTTTTTTCTGGGGACCCCAAAATTCTATTTTGGAGGGCTATAGTTGAATGATGACTCCTTCTTCCTCTTTATTTCCTGTAATAGCCATCTCCTTCTATCCTGAAGTATCATTTAGTGACTGCCTCAAAGGGATATTTCACAGAAAATGAAATGCAATAAAAGGAAATGGATTTAGCTTTTTTAAAAGTACCCTTGCATATAACTCTTGTGTCTCCATACCTACGTGTCAGTCTATCTATTTATTATCTATTTTTCTTTCACCATCACCATCACCATTAATCTCTCATCCCATCTATCTAATCTAAACATTTCTGTAGTGTCTATCTATATTTCTATTTTCACTAATTTCTTTGATAGTTGAAACAATGAGAGTCTGATGTATTCACCAATGAACTATTCTAGGATGTTTAAATATGGAATAGAAATCCATTGTGATCTTTTTAAAAACAAGTAATTAAGTTTTACTTGCTTCTGGCTTCCAGGAATTCTCAGCTCTGCCACCTTGTGGCGATTGTGTAAACGGCACACTTGCAAAGTGGAGCCTGATACTATTAGACAAGCAGCATCCAGGTAGAAGCTGATGCCTCAGGCACTGGACAAGTCCACTGATACAGTGAGTGCATTACAGTCTGACACTGTACTTTCCTTGTAAAAATTAGTTGTTTAACAAATATCGTATATTAACGCATATATGGAAAATCCAGAAAAATGGTACAGATCCATCGGTTTTCAAGGCAGAAATAGAGACACAGATGTAGACAACACACATATGGACACCAAGTGGGGAAAGTGGGGTGGGTGGAAGGGATGGGGTGGGATGAACTGGGAGATTGGGATTGTCATATAGTCATTACTAATAAGAAAAAATATCAAATTGCACACTTTAAATATATGCAGTCTATTGTATGTCAATTATATCTCAATAAAAGTTCTGAAAAATTAATCATTTAAGTATTTGGAACTCAGAAGTCTAGACTCCATCAAAGGACTGAGTAAAGATTGTGTGTCTACGTGAGCCTCGGGCAGGCAGGGAGCCCTGGGAAAGGGCAGGGGTGGAGGCTGCGGGGAGACATCAACACAAGAGTCTCCTTCGCCTGGAACACTCCCCCCCGCCCCCCTCCCCCTGCCTTCCTGGAAGGGAGAGTGACCTAGACCTGGGGTGGGATGAAAGCGAGAGGTTTATTTTTTTCCTTTTCCTCTTTCAACAGGTTGAGTGATTCAGAGGAGAAGAGAGAGATTTCTAGATACTACAAGACAATGTGGTAAATAATCTATTATTTTTGACACTTTAATAATAAATGTCTTTTCTGCAAATATAATAACAATAATACTAATAACAGCAACAATACTTCCCTTTCTGGATGTCTACTAAAATAAATAATCAGAAATGCATACAAAACTTATGTGAACATATTTTTATGGTAACATTAATTATGTAAAAATGAGGACATGGAATTTTCCTTTCCACCTTCCTCTATATCCTCATTCTTTTCTCCATTTCCTCTCTGATAATGATTGATAAATTATTACCATAAAGGAAGCTAACTCCTAATAAGTTCTTATTTTCAAAAGGATATGAGATATCTACCAACTGCCACTTTTCATACAACAATTTAAATTTTAAATCAAATAACATTTTTATTAATTTAAACTGGAACTGCAACTGTCAGATAGATTGAGTAATTCCTGAATGTAACCAAAGCATCTTCTCCCTGTAACCCAGAAGGGTGGAGGAGGGATGGTATGAAATGATTGAAAAGCTACTTCATGTGTAGGGGAAGTTGAATATTTAGTTAGAAGTTTTAATGTTTTCAGACTCTGCAAGCTGACAAACCCATCTTTCCAACAAAGATGCAAGTACCTCCCATTCCAAAGAGACAATATCATATACTTTCAGGAGACTAGCTTGTCATATTGGCCAGTAAGGGCGTTCTCTGGCTTAACAATCCCCGCATGTGTACATCCACTGTTCACCTGAAAGCTTTGCTTTGCTTCTGGAGTAAAATGTTAAAGCTGAGTTTCCACCAAGACATCAAACTATAGCAGAGATGAAATTCTGCAGCCTGGCTGCTGAATATGGCATTTGCAAAGGAAACATGTTAGACTTGGTTGCATGGCACTTGGCCCCTTTCAGCAGATGACGGATATTGAAGGAATCATACTGTCAAGAGAGGAGGATTTTGTGAAGGAGGATTTGGGTACCTTTTGTGCTGAGTGCTGAAGCCACAGATTTTTCCTCATGCTCCCCAGTCCAAGGCAGGTGACCGCTGTCCAAAAGCTGCTCCAATCCCCTGTCCCCTCAGAGAAACCTGAGGCTGGAAGTCGAGGTTAGAGTGTGGGCTTGTGGGGGGAGCCAGCCCGAGGCCTGCCCTCCTCCTCTTCCCATTCCCTCACCTCCCACACAGCCAGGGAGCAGGCACTGCACCCAGTCTGTGCATCTTTGCTCCCTATAAACCAGCACCTTCAAACCCTGATGTGCAGAAGGAGAACCTGGGAAGTTTGTGACACACACACAGAGTCTATTTGCTAGGCCTGGGTGTGGCCTGAGAACTCTCATTTCTTACAAGCTGCTGGGTCATGCAGCTGCTGCCTGCAGGTGGACCACACTTTGAGAAGCCCTGGTCTAAACCGCATCCCCACCTCCACAGCAAACAGCAGGTCCTTGGTCACCCTCAGGACCAGGGTTGCCCACTCCTTGTCCACTTTGGGGAGGACGTGTTGGGAAGAGGCTGATGCTGGTCTTGAAGCAGGCTGGGCTCCATTTGGGCAGAGAATTCCTGGTTCTGAGAACGCAGATTGGTTTAGCAGGGGGATGGCATGGACTCCATCTGGCTGTGCATGTCCACTCTGCCCATGGACTGCTCTCTATCTTAGTGGGCTGGCTGGGGGGCAGCTGGGACAGTGTCCCATAAAGTACAGCGTCCAGAGTGGGGCCTCTCTGGACTGAGTCTAAGGGGGGTTCTGCCTGCACACATTCTAATCACTGCACTGAGCCTGTGCTTTTCAGGAAGAAAAATGGTACAAGTGAATCAGTAAAGTGGCTCTGAGCCCCTAGACCCACTCGGCTCTCAGGGCGGGACTGCTGGCCCTGGGCAGCTGCACAGACAGGAGGGGATCTGATCTCTAAATACCCTGAAGACTACGTCCCCCTCTCATCCCAGAGAAGGAGGATTTAGCCCCAGGTGACAGGTGCCTGCTGGACAGAGTGGTCTTAGGGGCTAAGAAGGATCCTGATGGGGAGACGTTAGGTTCTGTCAAAGCCCCGTGTTACTATGAGCCCCTCTGTGCCCCAGGACCCAGGCTCCAGATCATTCTGAGAAGGAGGGAAAGACAAGCCATCTCACCTCCCCAACTTGACAGTTCCCACCTCACCCCCTCCACCTTCACCTGTGAATCCTGTGCTGCTGGTCCTCATTTTCTGCTGACCTGATAATTATTCCTGTATTTCAAGCCTTCTTGTAGTTCTCTGCTTTGGCCCTGAGCTCAGTCACAGGGAAGATCAATGTTTGCTTCACCAAAGATATTCTCCACGGCCACCTGATCCCACACCCCGACCCTGCGAGATCTCACAGTCTGTGGCCATCAGCCAGGATGATCGGGGGACAGAAAGCCACTCATGCTTTTTGATGTAACTTCTCTACGCCAGCCCCGGTCATGGGGACCGGGTTCTCGGGGACCCACGGAAGCAGGAGGTCAAAGGCCCGTGTTGCTCATATAAGGAGATGTTGAAGATTCAGAAGCTAATTGGTGTTTGAGCTTCAGAAAGTGGCAGCTGAAGCCTCCGATAGCGTCTGAAATGGTAAAAGGTGTTGCTATTGGCTCTCAGTAGGGAGGATGTCAGGGGATGGGTCTATATAGACCTGTGTTGATGCCCTGATGCCTTCTTATAGGGTGATTTTGCAGCTGGGACTGTGACCTTGATGACTTGGAGTCCGGATGGCTCTCCATGGACACCTCTCCCCTCAGGGACTCTGTTTCCTCCTCCTCAGCACCATGGTGGGTGGTCAAGGTAAGAACTGCCCCTCTTTCCAGGGTCAACAGCAGGGAGTGGATGCCTTGGTAAAGGGAAAGGTCTCTGGAGTTCTGGAGCCGCAGCCTCAGTGTAGACCCTGTGTTTTTGACCAAAATGGAACCACACTGACTGTGAATATTGGTCCCTGTCCTGTGGAGGGTCCACTGGTCATAGTGGCAGATTTTACAGAGAAATGATGTTTGGTGTGGACTGAGGGAGGTCAGCTTCCGTCCCCTCCACTGTCTCCCTTGTTTTCAGGGAGCTTCCATGAGTCCCAGTGGCTCCCAGTGTGGGGAAGGTCCAGCGACTGACCTCAGCTGGGACTCTGGGCTGTTCCCTGCTGTGTAGACACTGCCCCTGGGATTCCCGTGTTTTATGCATTTATGCTCCTTTAGGCTCTGTGCTTGTGTGTGTGTGTGTGTTTGTGTGTGTGTGAGAGAGGGTGTGTGTGCAGGGTGTGTAGGGTGTGTGAGGAGCATGTGAAGCCTGTCTGTGTGAGAGGAACAGGACTACCGAGGAGGGACTGAGTCCGTTGGGCTGTGAGACACACAGGGTGCCCACACGGCTGCGTGTCATGTCAGCTGCCTGTAACCAGATCGTAGATAATCGTGCACCTGCCTGCTTCTCTTTGGCTCCTCTCCTCCAACCCCACGGCCTCCCCTCTGCTTGTTGCAGTGTTTGCCCAGCCCTGAGCTCTGTGGGAGGCTCTGCCTCCTGGCCTCACCTGTTCCCACCAGGTATCCATGTGGAGCAGAGGGACCTGCAGCCGGGAGAGGGGACCTCTTGTTTATAGAGAGTAACTGATGCACAGCACAATTTGTATAAAGTTCCCGAGTTCCTGCCCCAGTCTCTGTGAATTGTCTCCTGACGTGCTGGGGTCCTGGGATGGTCCTTTCTGCTCCCTAGGGTCTGCTGTGAATGCTGTAGGGTGTCTCTTATCTCTACTGCCTTCTTCTGTCCCCCCCGGGGGCTGGTTTCCACTAAGTGAGAGGACGGCAGGCATCAGGGATGGGGCAGCAGAAAATCTCGTCTTCAACTTGGAGGCAGCTCTTTCAGATTTGGGTGTTGGT